>NC_142797.1:32220348-32387848 GCF_049724085.1 Artemia sp. Qi Xiang Cuo
TTTGTCGTGGTTTACATTCCCATTATTACATTCTCTTGATGTTTCAAAGTTCATTTTGGATTTATTTTTTTAGTTGAAATGTAAAAGTTGAATTATTTCAGTAGTGTTTTGTCGTGGTTTTCCTTGTCACTGTTACATTATCTTGATGTTTCAAAGTTCATTTTAGATTTGTTTTTCATTGAAATGTAAGAATTGCAATATTTCAGTAGTGCTTTGTCGTGGTTTACCTTGTCACTGTTACATTCTCATGGTTTTTCAAAGTTCATTTTGGATTTTTTTGCTGAAATGTGAGAAATGGAATATTTCAGTGGTGTTTTGTCATGGTTTACATTGTCACTGTTACATTCTCTTAATATTTCAAGGTTCATGTTGGATTTTTTTTCGTTGAATTGTAAGAGTTGGAATATTTCACTAGTGTTTTGTTGTGGTTTACCTAGTCACTTTTACATTCTCTTGATGTTTCAAAGTTCATTTTGGATTTCATTAGTTGAAATATACGAATTAGAATATGTCAGTAGTGTTTTGTCATTGTTTACCTTGTCACTCTTACATTCTCTTAATGTTTCAAAGTTCGTTTTGGACTTTTTTCGTTTAAATGTAAGAGTTGGAATATTTCAGTACTAATTTTTCGTAGTTTACCTTGTCACTGTTACATTCTCTTGATGTTTCAAAGTTCATTTTGGATTTTTTTTTTCGTTGAAATGTAAGAGTTGGAATATTTTTATTGTGGTTTACATACAAAAAAGTTAGGTTTCTCCACATTTAAGGTAGGATAGGTTATCAAGAACGTAAATTCTACATTATTGCACAGAAATACAAAAACCATATGTTAGGTTAGGTCAGGTTAGCCTACGTACGCGCGCGTACGTAGGCTAACCTAACCTATGGTTTTGGTATTTCTGTGATATTTCATATTTCACTAGTGATTTGTCGTGGTTTACCTTGTCACTGTTACATTCTCTTGATGTTTCAAAGGTCATTTTGGATTTTTTCTTCGCTGAAATGTAAGAGTTGGAATATTTTTATTGTGGTTTAAATACAAAAAAGTTAGGTTTTTCCACGTTTAAGTTAGGTTAGGTTATCATGACTGCAAATTCCACATTATTGCACAGAAATACCAAAACCATAGGTTAGGTTAAGTCAGGTTAGCCGACGTAAGCTCACGTACGTAGGCTAACCTATCCTAACCTATGGTTTTGGTATTTATGTTCATTTCTGTGTTTGTTGTAAACCACAACAATACACTAGTGAAATATTCCAACTCTTACAGTTGTAAACAAAATCTTACAGTGTGACAAAATCTAAGTATCAGAGTGAATAAATACTTTATCAACAACTTTTGTTGGATATATAGGATAAAATTGACAAAATCTAAGTATCAGAGTGAATAAATTCTACATCAACGTCCATTTCTCGGATACGACGGATAACATTGACAAAATCTAAGGGTCCGAGTGAATTAATTTTTTTATCAACAACTTTTGTCAGATACATCGGATAAAATTGACAAAATATAAGTATCAGAGTGAATAAATGGTTTATCAACATCCTTTGTCGGATATATCGGATAAAATTGACAAAATCTAAGTATCAGAGTGATTAATTTCTATATGAACATCCATTGCTCGGATACATAAGATAAAATTGACAAAATCTAAGTATTAGAGTGAATAATTTTTTTATCAACATCCTTTGCCGGTTATGTGGGTTAACATAATCAAAACTAAGTATCAGAGTGATCAAATTCTATATCAACATATATTGTCAGATTTATCAATATCAGATGATAGATACGTTTGATAGTCTCCGAGAGAATAATTTCTTTATTATTATCTTTTGTCAGATATGATTGATAAAATTAAGAAAATCTAGGCATCAGAGCGAATAAATTCTTTGTCAATTTCTTTTGACAGATACGTTTGATAAAACTGACCAAATTTAAGTATCATGGTGAATAAATTATATATCAACTTCTTTGTCGGATACATCAAATAATATTCACAAAATCTAAGTATCAGAGTGAATAAATTCTTTATCAATGTCTTTTGACCGATAAATGGGATAATATTGACAAAATATAAGTATCAGATTGAATAAATGCTTTATCAACATCCTTTTTCGACATACTTTGAATCTGTCATTATGAAAAATTGTAAGTATCAGAGCCAATAAATTCATTAACATTTTTTACCAACATCTTTTGTCAGATACATCGGATAAAATTGACAAAATCTAAGTATCTGAACGAATAGATTCTTTATCAACATCCTTTACCGGTTATGTCGGTTAACATTATCAAAATTAAGTGTCAGAGTGATCAAATTCCATATCAACATCTATTTTCAGATTTATAAATATCATTTGACAGATATGTTTGATAGTGTCAGATTGAATAAATTGTTTATCATTATCTTTTGTCAGATATGATTGATAAAATTGAGAAAACTTAGGTATCAAAGTATATAAATTCTTTATCATTTCTTTTGACAGATACGTCTAATAACACTGACCAAATCTAAGTATCTTAGTGAATAAATTCTATATCAACTTCTTTGTCGGATACATCAGATAACATTCACAAAATCTAAGAATCAGAGTGAATAAATTCTTTATCAACATGATTTGTCAGATATGCTTGATAAAATTGAGAAAATCTAAGTATCTGTGTTAACGAATTCGTTATCAATGTCTTTTGACAGATACGTTTGATAACACTGACCAAATCTAAGTATCATAGTGAATAAATTCTATATCAACTTCTTTGTCGGATACATCAGATAACATTCAAAAAATCTAAGTATCAGAGTGAATAAAATCTTTATCAACATGCTTTGTCAGATATGCCTGATAAAATTGAGAAAATCTAAGTATCAGAGTGAATAAACTCTTTATCAATGCCTTTTGACAGATAGGGGCGCACCACTCTAAGTGAACCTAAATTAACACAACTTTTGCGTATCTCTTTCACTTTGACTGTGTGTCTGAGCGAGTATGCTGCCATCTATAACCGGTCTAACCTAAATATAACCTAAAACGTAATGATGCATAAAGTCAGAATGAATAGAACATGGATTTTATGAATGTTATCTGATGTATCCGATAAAGACGTTGAAAACGAATTTATTCACTCTGATACTTAGATTTTGTCAATTTTATCCGATGTATCTGACAAAAATATGTTGATAAAAAAAATTCATTCACTCTGACACTTAGATTTTTTCAATTTTATCCTATGTATCTGAGAAAAGGATGTTGATATAGAATTTAATCGCTCTGACACTTAGCTTTTGTCAATTTTATCTGACATATCTGACAAATCATGTTGATAAAGAATTTATTCACTCTGATACTTAGATATTGTGAATAATATCTGATGTATCTGACAAAGGATTTGACATAGAATTTATTGACTATGATACCTAGATTTGATCAGTGTTATCAAGCTTATCTATCAAAAGATATTGATAAAGAATTTAATCACTCTGATGCCTAGATTTTCTCAATTTTATCAATCATATCTGACAAAAAGATAATGATAAAGAATTTATTCACTCTGACACTATCAAACGTATCTGTCAAATGATATTGATAAATCTGACAATAGATGTTGATATAGAATTTGATCACTCTGAAACTTAGTTTTGATAATGTTAACCGACATAACCGGCAAATGATATTGATAAAAAAATCTATTCACTCTGTAACTTAGATTTTCTCAATTTTATCCTATGTATCCGAGAAATGGATGTTGACATAGAATTTAATCACTGTGATACTTAGATTTTGTCAATTTTATCCGACATATCTGACAAAGGATGTTGATAAAGCGTTTATTCACTCTGATACTTAGATTTTGTCAATTTTATCCGAGGTATCTGACAAAAGATGATGATAAAAAAAATTATTCACTCTGACACTTAGATTTTGTCAATGTTATCCGACGTATCCGACAAATAATGTTGATAAAAAATGTCAATGAATTTATTGGCTCTGATACTTACAATTTTCTCATTATGACATATCCAACAATGGATGATGATAAAGAATTTATTCATTCTAATAAATGTATTTTGTCAATGTTATCCGACGTATCCGACAAATGATATCGATAAAGAATGTTAATAAAGAATTTCTTCAATTTGATACTGAAATTATATCAGTGTTATCAAACTTATCTGTCAAAAGACATTGATAAAGAATTTATTCACTCTAATACTTAGATTTTCTCAATTTTATCAGGCATATGTGAAAAAGGATGTTGATAAAGAATTTATTCACTCTGATACTTATATTTTGTGAATGTTATCTGATGTATCCGACAAAGAAGCTGGTATAGAATGTATTCACTATGATACTTAGATTGGATCACTGTTATCAAACGTATCTGTCAAAATACATTGATAAAGAATTTATTCACTCTGATACTTAGATTTCCTAAATTTTATCAAGCATATCTGACAAATCATGTTGATAAAGAATTTATTCACGCTGTTACTTAGATTTTGTGAATGTTATCTGATGTATCCGACAAAGAAGTTGATATAGAATTTTTTCACTATTATACTTAGATTTGGTCAGTTTTATCAAATGTATCTGTCAAAAGACATTGATAAAGAATTTATTCATCCTGATACTTAGATTTTCTCTATTTTATCAAGCACATCTGACAAATCATGTTGATAAAGAATTTATTCACTCTGATACTTAGATTTTGTCAATTTTATATGATATATCCGACAAAGGATGTTGATAAAGCGTTTATTCACTCTGATACTTAGAATTTTTCAATTTTATCCGATGTATCTGACAAAAGATGTTGATAAAAAAATTATTCACTCTGACACTTAGATTTTGTCGATGTTATCCGACATCCGACAAATAATATTGATAAAAAATGTTAATGAATTTATTGGCTCTGATACTTATAATTTTTCATAATGACATATCCAACAATGGATGATGATAAGGAATTTATGCATTCTAATAAATATATTTTGTCAGTGTTATCCGACGTATCCGACAAATGATATCGATATTGAATGTTAATAAAGAATTTGTTCAATTTGATGCTTAAATTATGTCAGTGTTATCAAACTTATCTCTCAAAAGACATTGATAAAGAATTTATTCATTCTGATACTTAGATTTTCTAAATTTAATCAAGCATATCTGACAAAGCATGTTGATAAAAAATTTATTCACTCTGATACTTATATTTTGTGAGTGTTATCTGATGTATCCGACAAAGAAGCTGGTATAGAATTTATTCACTATGATACTTAGATAGGATCAGTGTTATTAAAGTTATCTTTTAAAAGATCATGTTAAAGAATTTATTCAATCCAAAATTGAATTTTCTTAGTGATAACCGACACATCTTAATAAGTAGGTTGATGATGAAGTTTTTCACTTTGATTTTTAGATTTTGTGAAATTTGTACGATGGATCTAACAAAGAAGTAGATGAAGAATTTACTCACTCGGATACTTAGATTTGGTCAGTGTTATCAAACTTATCTGACAAAGGACATTGATAAAGAATTTATCCATCCTGATACTTAGATTTTCTCAATTTTATCAAGCACATCTGACAAATCATGTTGATAAAGAATTTATTCACTCTGATACTTAGATTTTGTGAATGTTATATGATGTATCCGACAAAGAAGTTGATGTAGAATTTATTCACTATGATACTTAGATTTGGTCAGTTTAATCAAACGTATCTGTCAAAAGACATTAATAAAGAATTAATTCACTCTGATGCTTAGATTTTCTCAATTTTATCAATCCTATCTGACAAAAGACAATGATAGAGAATTCATTAACTCTGACACTATCAAATGTATCTGTCAACTGACATTGATAAATCTGATAATAAATGTTGATATAGAATTTAATCACTCTGACAGTTATGTTTTCATAATGTTAACCGACATAACCGTCAAAGGATGTTGATAAAAAAAAATTATTCACTCCAACACTTAGATTTTGTCAACTTTATCCTATGTATCCGAGAAATGGATGTTGATATAGAATTTAATCACTCTGATACTTAGATTTTGTAAATTTTATCCAACATATCCAAGAAAGGATGTTGATAAAGCATTTATTCATTCTGATACTTAGATTTTGTCAATTTTATCCGATGTATCTGGCAAAGATGTTGATAAAAGAATTTATTCAATCTGTCACTTAGATTTTGTCAATGTTATCCCATGTATCTGACAGTAGATGTTGATACAGAATTTAATCTCTCTGAGATCTAGGTTTTAATAATGTTAACCGACATATCCGGTAAAGGATGTTGATAAAGAATTTATTCATTCTGATACTTAAATTTTCTCCATTTTAATCTATCTATTTGACATGTGATGTATGCAAGTTCCTTTTCTTACATCCCTGATGTTTCAATAGACATTCTAAACGTTTGATATGCTAGCATAATCTAAAAATAATGATTATATAATAATGTAATGCGTAATATATTTTTAATGAAATAATGTCATGTGGGATATTAATACAAAAAATATATTATTATACATTATTAATATCAATGAACAACTTTGGAAATTTTGAATCTGTTCCATAAAATAGTTCACCATGTTCTCTCTTGATTTTGTAGCTATCGTCTTCTCTTAGTTCGTAATCAGCTGAATAATCAGTATTCCATTTTGAGTCACACACAATTTTTACTGGTGTGTCACCGACAGGTTCAATATGCTTTTCGTCTATGGTATTATTTGGTTCATCAACTGGGTGATCAATTATGCTAGTAACGTTTGCTGGCACTTTGTTTTTCATCGATTCATCTTTATATTCCTTAGTAATATTTTCAGCCAATGCCCTTTTTATATTTCCGGCCGTTTCACTGTCTATTACCACATTATTTTTACACAGGTAACAGTTCCGGAACGTGGACATGATATGGTTTATGTATATTAGCAGAAGAGTAGGCCTTTCTTTTCCCCTTTGCTGTTATTTGAATGCTAATACCTAAAAGATGACGATAGGTTCTATCAACAGGTAGCAGGTTACCAGAAGCACTAGCAAGAAGATGCCCTTCTTCATCAACTATTATTTTTATGTTAGCATTCTCTTTGAATACTAACCTCTCTGGAAATGATACTTTCGCATATCCACCATTTGTACAATGGAATTTTTTGGTACTCCAAAGAAACTTAATTTCTTACTGTCATGACAATGCACCCATACGTTTCCGATAGTGCTACCACTTGTACTTATTTCATAGTTTAAATACTTCTCCTTGTCAGCATTCAATGCTACTATAACACTATCATGTGAACACCCTTTCTAAAAAGGCTTCATCTTCACTTTTTAGAAAGATTAGTTATGTGTTTATCGTGCCATTGCGTAAAAAATACTGATTTAATACATGCAATAAACTAGCTAGTGTCGATAACCCATCATAGAGTACCAGTGGGAAAGCTGCATCACGTCAATGAGCAAGCATAGAGTACGATTGGTAGAGCCGTGAGCATATTTCATGTCATTTTAAGATACATAAAAAAAGTTGAATAATTTTGAAGTCCTAAAAAAAATTTAGTCCAAAAAAACAAAACAAAAAAAGTGCTACTACAAACAATATTTTTCTAATAGTAAAAGTCACGAATAACATTTCTATATCATTCTAATTTTGAATTTGGAAAATATTAAATGTGATTTCTTATTTTTTAAGTATGTTTTATGTCATTCTAAGAGATGTCAAATAAGTTGAAAAATGCCATGTTTAAAAAATAAATAAAAAAGATATAAAAAAGTATAAAAAATGGGGGGGGGGCCAAAAAGTTAGGGGAGGGGGACCCTTGGAGGTTGGGGGTATAGGGAGGCTTCTGAAGTTGAGGTCCTTGGTGGTTAGGGGCAATGGTGCTTACGGTCCTTGATGGTTCATACTCATAATCACCTCACTACTTGATTTCCAAGGATTTCTAAGGATTGTTCTGAATTTCTTTATTAAAATTCTGTTCTTGTCATCTACATCTCTATTAGTATCAACTTTTTAGTATACTATAATGTTAGAACTTATTTTATATTGACAACACTGTTCAAACGGTACTTGTGTATTATACAGAACACATCGGTAAAGTAAAGCTAGGTCAACTCACAAGGGCATCTTCTCATCGTTAATAGTTTCTGTAGATTGATGCTATTCCAAATTTATAATAAATTCCCTGAGTTAACAACCCTTTCGGGCTTACCTTAACTGGTAATTAGTTTAACCCTTTTTTAGCATCTTCATACTATCCAGTCGCCAATTGAGATAATTCTCGCCCCTATTATTCAATCACCAATTAAGATTATTCATAGAGTCCAATTCGCAAATGCTATACCTTTTTTCGAAAATTGAGTTATTTTTGGGTAAATGATTTAACACCATAGTCCATCAATTCTAGACAAGATGCAAGGTATCTTCAGCCTAGAGGTTATTAGTGTTTGACAATTTTTGACTCTGAAACATGCACGGCTTGGCTGTATCTTTTTTAAAAAAATTATTCATATGAAAAAACATGATTATCTAACCCTACAACTGAAAGCAATATTTTTTTTACAGAAGGCTCAATAAACCTTTGAATACGCAATTTGACGATCTCAAGTTTTGACTATTGAACCAGGAAAAACGTGTCTGACGAGGCCTATAGTCATGAAATATATAGATATCTATGGTAGGACATGAACCCTTGAAACTATACACATTTTCTTGGGTAATTCCTCATGCATCTCTGTTTCCCCCAAAAATGGGTGTTGCCTAAGAAACCTGTCTGGTAAGGTATGTACCGTCTGTAGTAATAGGTGACTGACCGTGGCAAGGTGTGTACCGTTGAAACTGCACTAGTGAAATCAAACTGCACTTGTGAAATATATTGATGCATTACTACTGCCGCAACGGGTTAATGGCTCATTTTAAAGAAATTTGCTACATCTAGTGCCTCTTGTAATCACCAAAAAAAAATTCTAAATAGAATCAATTTTTTACGAAAAACTTCCTTTTTCTATAGCACTGTAAATATTCTTAACATCATCTTGCATACAAAGATCAAGATAGAATTTTTACTTTTATAGAAATGTATATATAGCCGTACTTATAGTGTTACATTGCAGATTTAGTTGTATTATGAAAAGTGGCGGATAGCTTTATAGTGGCAACTAGGTGTAATATGATTATTTTACAGATTTCGATTTTTTTATATACCATTAAAAAAATATGTATACCATTAAAAGGTCTGGAGGGGTTAGCAACTTCATTTTTAATGTGCACATTGAAAGACAACATTCAGATTACAAATCTGAGGCAATTTACAGATTTGAAAGAAACATTTGACTGTTAGATTCTAGTCATCTGTGTCATGAGGATTATTTCCTAGCTGGTGCACTTATTATTGTTTCCGAATATGTATTTTAGGTAAAGACAAATAATTTGTCCATATTTACTTTGTTTTATTTCCGATTCATTTGAGGGTACGGGAACTTGTCTTCATGCTGTTACGTAACTACATCAATACAATTCTGAAATGTTAGAGATACATACATAGGCTCTGGAAGACTGTATTGTAAGTTGTCTGGAAGTCTGGAAGACTGTAATGATGCAAACGATTTAAAGTCATACGGTTTAACTGATTGTAACGTCAATATATAGGCTTACTGTACTGTAATTCACCATAGTTACTGCTGCTGTTCCTTAATAGAAGGCATAGACAATTCCCCCCAAATTGGTGTCACAGATTTTCTTTAACCTATTCTGCCACGGTCTTTGGTCAGTCTTGTGTTTAGGGGCAGATGATTTGCATCACCAATTTCCGTGTTTCCAGAAAACTTTGAGAGAAAGATTGTCTTCCTTAACCGTTTGAATGCCAGATTTAATTTGATCTTTTCTCCATTCCTTTTATTCGAGGGAATCTTAAACTTGAGGTACTATCAGGTCAAAATTGTTTTTGGAAAGCTTGTATTGTGGTCAAACTATCTGAGTTTTAGGGTCCTGAAAAGTGCGGATTGACGATAAAGATATTTTTGGCAATGTCTATGAGCGGAACATCTCAATAAATTTTGCTGTCACACTTGCCACCATTTATAATTACAGGGATGATTGTTGCATTCCTCCAATTTATGGGACGTGCTCAGTCTTCCAATTATCCTTTAGTATATTTTTATATTGGCCCAGGTTTAATGGATTTAACCCTAGTGGAACCAATTCTTTTTATGCTTCGCTCTTACTCAGCTCTATATCAGTTTATAATGCCTATGAAAAAAATATTTTTCCAATAGTTTTGTTTTATAAATACACGAATGATTGATATGTCCCTCCAATGTGAGGAATGTTCTCAGTCTTCCAGTTATTTTTCAGGGGAACTATTAGCGTGCCAATTAAAGTCGTGGTTGCTTTAGTTTGATCTGGTGGTAACCCATTTCCCCTGGTGCCGTCAGGCTCTTGTATGCTTTTACCACTTTCTCTATCTTTTCAAATGTAGGGGGGAGGATCTCAACGTGGTCGGGATTGTGCGATTGAGAGGTCTTGGTTTTGCTACCCGGTTAAACGGATTGCAAAACACGCTGGTTCAGTTTGTTCAGAAGGTCCTGCAAATTTTCTCTACGCCAGTTCATCCTTTCTTGCAATTCAGTTATTACAGTACAACTTGTCATCCTTACTTTTTAATTTAGCTATTACTTAATTAGTACTTTATTTTTTACTTAGAAAAATTATCGTGTTTCCTTCTGGGAATATAAGCTAAATATTGTCTAGCAGTTTATCTTGGTACATGCAAAAAGAAAAGAAAGAACGGAATTATAATGGAAAGAAGGTGATTGAGGGTTTAACTCAAACTTTGCTTTGAAAATCCCAAAGAGCTAAAATTCAAATGTGTTGGCCATTTCCGATGGGATATCTTCTGGTCCATCGGTACTCAGAGAGGAGAAATTTAAAATTTCCCAACTATTTTAACTCATTGATATTCAGACAAATGTTTCTAGACAAGTGAATAGATTTACGATTTAGTTCCTATCAAATTCTGGTCGAATTTAAAATTGACTGAAAACCGATACAGACCATGCAGAATCACATTCATTTATATGCCAGAAGTAACGTAAACCTTCTGAACGGTTTTGTTAAGATACTCTTTTTCTCGAGGGAGTTTCTTTTTTTCAAAGAAAATAAAAGAAATTGTAAATTGATTGTAAAATTTTCCTCACTGATGCATGAAGTAGTCCATGGTAGGAATTCTAAAACTTGAGACGATTATAAACAGAAGATAATAATACAAGTAAACTTATCAGTTGAGTATTTTATGGCAAGCGCTGCGGATTCTCACAAACAGGGTTGCCACCAGATCAAAAATTTCGTAATGTCCAAACTCCTAAATACGTAACTTTTTCGAAACTTTCGATAGGACAGTCTCTTTTCAAGGTAGGGTGCCTTTATTTAGGTACTAAGAGCGGCACTTAAAAGGGGAGGGGGTTGCAGCCTATATATTTTGAAAAAAACATGTTTTTATGTAACATCGTTAAAAATAAATCCCCCTTCCAAATATTAAGAGAAACGGTACCTTTTTTGTATCTTAATTAAAAAATTTGTAAAACACCCTCCTCCTTTCTGAATTTTAAATGAATTGGTACGCTGTTTTGCATTTGCACAATAAATAGCCATCCAGTGAAAAAATTGAGTTGATTCGAGTACAATTTGGCCTTTGGTCTCAACCAATTTTGAATAACACTTAGTTCTCACGCAAGAAAAATAAAAATAAACCATTAAATTGATCTTCATTCACCTGAAAAAAAAAAAATCCCAAGAATGTGGAGGAACGAAGAAAATCCGGTGTATATTATACATAGGGTGTATTAGGGTGCAAAAAAATGTCCATTGTTTACGTAAAGTATGTATTATTGGGAAGTATGCATACATTTTTTGGGTAGAGGGGTGAATCTTCTGCTGGGAAAATCCTCCATGGAAAAGAGAAAGTAAGACTAATAAAAAGAAATTCGTATAGGAATTCTGGCAAATTCTCCCAGTGTAAAATTTCCCCTATAAAGTTCATCCCCCAGAAACTTCCTTTCCCATGGAAAATTCTCTTCGTGGAAAATATCCCAAGCAGAAGATTCACTAACCCCCTCCATCAAAAAAATGTGTGGATACTATACGTAAACAATGGGCACGTCATCTCCAAAGGCATAGTTATTGGGTCTTTTAGCTATGCTGGACAAAATGAGCATCTCAAAATTTTGATCCGACGACTTTAGGGAAAAAGAGGGTGGGAGGGGGTCTAGTTATTCTCCAATTTTTTATCACTTAAAAAGAGCACTAGAACTTCTAATTTCAGTTCGAATGAGCTCTTTTCCGATATTCTAGGCTATTAGTTCGATTTGATTAACCCTGAAAAAAACAACAACAAATAAACACGCATCCATGATCTTTCATCGGGCCAAAAAATACAACATTCCACATTTTTGCAGATTTTTGAAAAGCAGGCAAATTTTCTCAGGCCCGTAGCTTTTGATGGGTAACACTAAACTTAATGAATTTTGTATATTTGGAATCAGCCTAACAAGCCAATTCTTTTGATGTACCTATTGCTATCAAAACTGTGTATTTTAGAGTTCCGGTTACTGTTGAGCCGTGTTGCTCCTTACTTATAGTTCGTTAATGAAACACAAAGTGTTTCATAATTTCAGTATGACTGTTGACATTATGAACAATATTCAACTGATACAAGTTGTTGACTATTTTAAGACAAGATAGTGCAAAATCTGCTTACTTTCTTACATAATTGCAAATGATAATCTCGCGAATAAGAATATTATCTTAACTTACCATGTGAGTAAGCGAGATGGCTATTTTCTCATCCGAAAGAACGTCGATACCTATGTCAGCATAATTAAACTGAGAAAAACAAAATTTTTTCACGGTAAAAAAAAAATAGATTACTCAGAAATGTGCAACTTATTTGTTATTCAAAAGCGTAACATAACTGTGACCAGGGTTACCAACACCTCCAAACAAAATGTACCACAAATTGCCGGAAAAATATGCCAAAGAAAAAAAAATGCACCATATCCCAATTTTTTTTCCAAATTTTGCATAAGACATTTTCATTCACTTTCTTTCTTCATTCCATTGTTTTTCTTTCTCTTCTAATACAGTACATTACTCCTGACAGTATTTGAATGAATTGTTCGGAGTAACATATATTACAACAGAAACATTTCACTACAGGCCAACAGAAGTCGTTGTTTTTTGGCCATTTATACGACTATTTATAAACTTGGCAAACTTTGGTAAACTTTTTCAAACTAAAAACGAGCAGAAATTAACAAGACTAGGGCTTAAAACCCCTATGCCTTCCCAAGGCAAGAACATAACTTGCACTTTACTGAAAAAATATAGATGTTTTTACTTTTATAACTTTAATAAATCAAATAATATTAACATTTTGATTACTAAATATCAGTATATGTATATTAAACTGACAATGCCCATTCATTTATATTTTTTTTTTAGTAAAGTGTAAATTATGTTCTGGCCATGGGTAGACATAGGGGTTTTGAGCCCTAATCATGTTAATTTCTGCTCGTTTTGAGCTTGACTCAGTGGTTTATTGTAATTTCTGTTCATTTTGAGTTTCATTTATTTATCGATGCTTATTTGCGGTAGTTTCACGCTTGGTAGGTTATTTGATTTATTTTTGCTAATTTTTGGTTTAATGGAGTTCTTTAATTTTCTTTAAAAAACTCATTTTGTGGAAAAAGCTTTTTAATTAATCTCTGTTTGTTTTATATTCACATAGTCTTTTCAGGGAAAAAGAAAATAATAGTTAATTTTTTTCGTTTTTTTAAGACTTTATAGTTTGGCCTGCTATTACTATGCCGGAGAAAATTTTTCAGCAATTTTTAACAACATACACCTTGTTAAAAATCTGAACACAAATAGTAGTGTTTAATTTAGTTTCATACCTCCTCTAGTTGACCTGAAATAGAAAACTTGATACCATTCGCAAAAAAATCTATTTACTTTCTTTGATAGCTTGGATACACTTACGCTATTTTGATTTGGTTTAATTTTAAGAGCACAAGTAGCCCCGAAAGTTTGAACATAATACCCTCAGTCGTTCTTGGGATGCTACTGAGATGCCATATTGGGAATTAGCATTAACACAGTTCACTTCGATTTTATCCCAAGGCAAATTTTAGTTTTTAAGCATAATGGGGAAATGGGAGGATGGGCGTGGGAGGAGGCTTAGTTGTCCTGCAATCACTTTCCACAATTAAAAAGGGCAATATCCATTCCAATTTTCAATCGAATGAGCCCTTTTCCAAGTTTCTACGACAACTCCTTCGATACGAAGTGCCCTGATCTAAAGGGAAAAATAATAATAATACATTGTGCCATCATCGTTCTTTACCTAGGCAGCGCGATTGCGCTGTTTATGACAACTTCTGCTCGTTTTAAGTTTTAATGTTGCTCCTTACTTTCAGTTGAAAAAAAAAATTATTTAATCACTGATACAGGTACAGCCCAATATTTACATGAGTCTGCAATTTGCCTGAAATGGGAAACCTTTCCTATTGCAGAATCTGAGTAATCAAGTGCAGACTGAAACCATATGTCATCTCATTCAGAAGAAAAAAGAGGCACACAAGTTCACGGCATTCACCTAACACAGTGGTCAACAGCCATTTTAGTTAAGAGATTCAAATAAAAACAATGGGACGATTATTTAATATCTGACAACAATATATGTTTATTAATTTATCAAATCTAAATAATAGCCTTAGACCTTGACTCAATTGTGAGCTCCCCGCCCACAAATATAACTATTTACGTTAGTTCTACCCTAGGATGAAAGGATGATAAACTATCTATCTACAAGCAAAATGAATCATTTCATGCAATTCTGAAAAAAAAGACAACTTTCACTGATTTCAAAGTTTGGTAACTACAGTTACCATTTGGTATGCATATATATATATATATATATATATATATATATATATATATATATATATATATATATATATATATATATATATATATATATATATATATATATATATATATATATATATATATATATATATATATATATATATATATATATATATATATATATATATATATATATATATATATATATATATATATATATATATATATATATATATATATATATATATATATATATATATATATATATATATATATATAGGGGCTGTGCCCACCTCAACGCCTTGCTCTTTACGCTAAAGTTTGACTTTCTCACAACTCTTTTTTTTAAACAATAAAAACTTTAGCGTAAAGAGCGAGGCGTTGAGGAGGGCACAGCCCTTTTCATATACGGAATAATTTCTGTTCGTTTTCAGTTTTAATGTCGCTCCTTACTTTCAGTTTAAAGAATTTTTTGTATATTTAAAGGCTGCGAAAGCGGGGGTATGGGGGCGGCAGCCCCCCAACTGTGCCTCCTAATCCCTGTACGTTTTAAGGTTCGACCTTGTAACTCAGCCTCTTTAACTCTTTAGAAAACGTAGTTTTTTTCAAATAATTTCTGCACGTTTTTGTACTGTTTATTACTTATTATTGCTTGACTAACTGTTAGATGATTGTGTATTATTCTTTTTTTTCTCGACAGGGTGTTTTAAGGGTCGACCTTGTAACTCAGCCTCTTTAACTCTTTAGAAAAGGTATTTTTTTCAAATAATTTAAAATAGAAACTGAGTTTCTTTTTTAAAGTTTAAATTCAGTGTATAAAAAATTTGCTCTGACGGTGAATAAAACCCGGGTTTTCCGCTTGACAGTCTGAAGTATCAAACCGCTGGACTAATGAGACACAATTGTAATTGTTTTTTAGTAAATCGAATCTTTTTTCGCAAAGCAAATTCCCACAAAACTTGATATTTGGTTTTTGGAAAACAGGGAAGGAGTGATCAGATTGAGCTGAAATTTCAAAAATAAGCTCCCAGGACCCAGGAAAGCCTATCGTCTAAATTTCAGCCTGATCAGACAACGTTAAAGGGGGGTTGTGGTGGGAAAAATTAACATGGGCTATTATAGGAAAACGAGGTTTTTCGTAAATTTAAATTCGGGGGATAATTTTTTTCGGTCTGAAAATATCAAAAGGCCCTAACAGGTCAAACTCTGCTTCGAATGAGTCCTAATTCACCTGGATCCGTTGCCAACTGTGGCCTTTAGGCGTGGCTAAGAAAATAAAGAAATGAATTTTAAGTGGCTATGTTTGGTTTTTTGAAAACAGGGAAGGAGTGATCGGATTGAACTGAAATTTCGAGGATAAGCTCCCGGGCCCTAGGAAAGCTTAACCTCTAAATTTCAGCCCAATCGGACAGCGTGAACGGGGGGGGGGCTGTGGTGGGACGGTCGAAACTTCCTGCCCAGTTTACCCCATGAAGATAAAGTCGGAGGAGGATGAAATTTTGCAAGTTTCTTAGTTTGAGCTTGGGCTACAAAATGCAATTACCACCATCTCTCTGCGACCTCTAGGACCTGAAATCGCTTAACATTGTGGTGGGTCGCCTCTTTATAGAGGCACAAGTGTGCCTCCTTGATATTTGGTTTTTTGAAATCAGGGAAGGAGTGATCAGATTGAGCTGAAAATTCGAGGACAAGTTCCCGGGTCCTAGGAAAGCTTAACCTCTAAATTTCAGCCCAATCGGACAACGTTAAAGGGGGGCTGTGGTGGGAGGGTCGAAACTTCCGGCCCAGTTTACCCCATGAAGACAAAGTCGGAGGAGGATGAAATTTTGCACGTTTCTTAGTTTGAGCTTGGGCTACAAAATGCGATCACCGCCGTCTCTCTGCGGCCTCTAGGACCTGAAATCGCTTAACATTGTGGTGGGTCGCCTCTTTATAGAGGCACAAGTGTGCCTCCTTGATAAAGTCGGAGGGGGGTGAAATTTTGCACGTTTCTTAGTTTGAGCTTGGGCTACAAAATGCGATTACCGCTGTCTCTCTACGACCACTAGGACCAGAAATCGCTTGCGGGCTCTTATAGGAAAACGAGCCCGCGTCTTCGCGGGCTAGCCCGCTTATAGCGGGTTCTTATTGGAAAACGAGGTTTTTCGTAAATGTAAATTCGGGGGATAATTTTTCGGTCTGAAAATATCAAAAGGCCCTAACAGGTCAAATTCTGCTTTGAATGAGTCCTTATTCACCCGGATCAGTTGCCAACTGTGGCCTGTAGGCGTGGCTAAGAAAAAAAAATGATGAATTTTAAGTGGCTATATTTGGTTTTTCGAAAACAGGGAAGGAGTGATCGGATTGAGCTGAAATTTCGATGATAGGCTCCCGGGCTCTAGAAAAGCTTAACCTCTAAATTTCAGCCCAATCGGACAACGTTAAAGGAGGGCTGTGGTGGGAGGGTCGAAACTTCCGGCCCAGTTTACCCCATGAAGATAAAGTCGGAGGAGAATGAAATTTTGCAAGTTTCTTAGTTTGAGCTTTGGCTACAAAATGCGATAACCGCCGTCTCTCTGCAACCTCTAGAACCTGAAATCGCTTAACATTGTGGTGGGTCGCCTCTTTATAGAGGCACAAGTGTGCCTCCTTGATCTCGTCTGAGCTTCTCTCGCTGGCAAAAGTAGCCAAAAATTGGGGTTTTTGACGACAAGAATCGTTTCGACACATATTGGACTCAAACAAAAAAGAATGTTTTTGTAAAAAGAATTGGTGGCTGTTAAAAAAAAGAATGATAACCTCATTTTTCCAATTTCTACGTCCGCTGTAAAGTAGGTCTTGTGTAAAACTACGTAGTTTGAATCATCTCCGACTCAGTCTTCAAGAGCAGAAATATTTACATTGTCATAAAATGTATTTGCTATAGAGAGACTGTAAGTACTTATAAAATATACGATATTATTAACATTTTCGATTTTTTATATTCATACCAAACAAGCAATGCAGCAATCTTTGTGTTAGCGTGAAAAATTAAACTTTGTCATCGATAGAGGCCTACCGTAATATGCGACACAAATTCAGTACAGGAATAAAGCCACGAGGAGTCTCTAGAGGAGTGTGGGCCATTTCAGGGGGAGGGCTTAAAGTATCAACTCCTCCCAGCCACTAATATTGGCCCGTTTTATGCAATTTCTCATTTGGAGGTAGGGAATTAGTAAAAATTTTCCTGTAAGACTTCAGAAGATTACAGAATAAGACCTAAAGGAGAATTCAAGCTCAAGTTTGGTAATATTTGGTGCTATGATATGCCTTTTCAAATCAGAAACTAGATCTGCCATGTTTTACAGACCACATTGTGTAAAATAAATTAATTGTTCTTGTTCTCCAAAACATAATTGGTAATTTTTGGGTCATAAGATTTGAAGCTGTATTTATCATTTTTGAAGCGTATAACATGTCAAAGAAGATGATAGCCTGGATGGTTATAACACACCTGTTCCTTATGCAAAAAAACCGCCTCCTTGATCTTGGTACACGAAATCCTTTTCTTTTGCGTTCTGTGTATCACATTAGGCTTTCACCGGGAGTACGTTTTTTCCTGTTTTTTTTTTTTTTTTATAATTTGTCCTTTTTTTTTAAGTTTTTAGAAAAACCATTTAATTCTTACAAGTCTTATCTTGTGGGCCAAAGCTCCACTGTTTACTAAGCATAAAGTTGTGATATTCTACGTCTCGTCATATATCACTTTTATGTCCTCAAATAATTTTTCATTTCCGTGGTTTATAACCGTAATGTACTTGTTGAATACTTGATTTTCTGGTGTTTCATTAATAATTAAAATATTTTGCCTATTTCTCAATAGATTTCGTAGGTCTAAGATAACAGCCACCTGACATCTTTTTTAATTTTAGACCCATCGATCTTAGTTATGTTTAATGATAATTATTAAAGTTTGAATGATTAGTGCTAATTCAAAATTTTGTATAAAAAGGTGAAAAGGTACAATTGCCAATACTGCTTACCAGCATTTTCATAGGTTAAGTTATACCAGACACTGATTCTCTTGGGACTTTTATCTTCTCATAGCAACTCAAACAATATTATGGTTTTGAAGTTCTTCTTAATCTTAGGAAGTAATTGGATCGAAGCCTTTTCCAAGCTTAAAAAGCCGATGTTCTGTTTCGTTTAATGTTCAGATCATTCGGAATTTCATCAATAAAACGCAAAATATAATGAAAAAATTTTAAGGAAAAATATCTGAGAATGTAGTCAGATTTGGTTTTAGAGAAATTTAGGATGTTGATATGCATTACCGAAAAGTAATTTTCTAGTTATTGCTAGGTAAAAACAATTCGGCGAATATCCTTCGGTATTGTCCAATACATAGTAGATCCCAGACCATTTCCAATGTCAAACTGAATTTAGATATTGCTATCTGGATTATAAATTTGCCGGTCAATTAATGATCCAGAGATTGTATGTTCTTAATCTACAGAAATCTGACAACTACGCTTAAAAAGAATATTGTGGAATTGATGGATTTTGCTAAGTCGTGGTTCATCGTTCAGCTAAAGGTTTGTTCGACAAAAAAAAAAATTCCAGAATGACGATTTAGCGATTAAACCCCTTTCTTTAATGAAACATGTTTTTATTTTAGTCTCCAATCTGTAAACAAAATACTTCAGGTCTCTTGTGCAATAAGGTTGCAGAGCCTTGGTTTAAACTGATTTAATTCACATTAGTAGTATTGCTATAGGCACTCCTGGGTATACATCTTTATTTGGGCTCTAAAGATAGGGTCAATGCTCCAGAGCATACAGCCTCAGGAAAATTTTATAATCGGTTACTGTCCATGTATCAGGAATAAGGACTACATAGTTTGCCTAGTTCCATGATGATATCATTAGCATAACTGATTACTATCCTTGTAACAGGACCGACGACTACATAATTTGCATGCTTCCATGAGAACATAATTTACATATAGCCATGAGGGCTAAGCAACCAGTCCTACCAACCAGATACAATATAAGGCTGGATTCCCAATGTATTTTGTAGTATTAAGAAAGTAGGATTCAGAGAGAGAGAACAGTTCGAATATATCTTTTTCGTCAGGTTTTTATTTGAAAAGAGGTACTAGCAAAAAGTGAGCGGTTTGTTTCAACTATTGGAAGCTCATAGTGGAGCTGGCAATAGCAGCAATAATACAAAGACAAGAGTCCTCAATATTTCATTTTCAGTTACAAAGAAATGTCGACTAACAGTTGAGAGGGATGACATTTTTAGTAGATATGTGATTTCATTGAGGAAACTTCAAAGTTTGCAGAAACAGCTATGTTATGCAGCAAAAGTGAATATACTAATTCTACATATATTACAATATGCATTAAATGCGATCACGATAAATATTGAAGACAACGAATTGGGTCACTTTGTGGAAAAAGAGTGAGAATGTATCTATTCTATTTTTGAAAATAAAAATGCTTCTAAATCAAATATGTTTTTTTTGTTAGTTATTTTTATTAGGTTACTGCTCCTCTCTAGAATATTCCCAAAGTAGAAATAATCTTAGTTAGTCTATAGTAGGTTCTGAGAGGCTTAGGATTAAAAATTGGATGGATTTATGAAACATAAAATCATACGGTTTGCGATTCTGGAAAAATAACCAAATCTAAATGATTATTTACAAAAACTATTTGTGCAAATACAAATATTTCCTCTAAGAATTCTTGATGATATTATGACAGATGGATCTCCAACTTTGAATTATTGCATGATGATTATGAGTCGTGGTTCAAACGCATATAAACAATAAGTAGAACAACAGGGAAATTTTTATACAAGACAGTGGAACGCAACTTTAAATGAATATTTTGACCCTATATCCAAGGGCTTTCCTCAGCAACATAAACAAAGAGAATAAAAAACCAAATATAAAAGAAACTTACATTAAAATTTGATCATTAAAACTGAAAAGAGTTTAATTTTTTTTTTAAACAGCTCTAATATCATTACTTCAAAGAAGTTCAACCAGGACTGGTACACCAAGCGAAGTGGAAAGAGAACAATTCATTCAAATGGAATAAAAATACTTACAGAAAAGCATTCAAAGCTAATCTCGCCTTCTTGGCAGCCAGCCTAGATGGTCTATTCGTAACAGGTTGAGTGGAGTTATTTACTGTTTTTTTAATGTAATTAGTTATATCATTTTTAATTAAGTTTATGTATAGGGCATTAAGCGAATATTCCCTCAAATCTCTATTTAAAGAAATATTACTATTTATTTTGATTTTAATTTCAATTGCCTCTCGAACAACCTGTTTTATGCCTAAATCATTGCTAATAAGGCAAGTTTCTTCAAAAAGCATGTTATGACAAGGGTTATCATATATGTGACTGTTTAAAGCAGAATCAAAGGAAATATTTGTATTATTAGAATTTAAAGCTTTAGTTCTGTCATCTTTGTGTTGTTGTAGGTGTTTTTCCAAATTTTGATGGGTTCTACCAACATAAAAATGGTCACAGTCACATGTTATTTTCACGATTTTCGTTTGTCTAGAGAACGTCTTTATAAGAAATTGGAATGTCTGAGGTATGAATCTTCGACGAATTATCGTACTTATACCCCGAGGTTTACTCCTGGACCCGCTATTCTTAATCTCTCCTCTAGAACTCTTGAGCCTAAGAAAATCCAAACTCTTGAAAAGGTCTAAAATTCTCTTTTCCACCAAAATAAGTTCCTGTGGAAGACATATTTTCCTCCATAGAAAATTTTTTGCACAAACTCTACACATCCTTTTCTAACCCAGATGAAGTGAGGTCTGGTTTTATTTATACACTCTGCGGCAGCCAAAAAAAAGTTATGTCTCATACGAATTTGACGACAGAAATTTCGTACGACATGAAAATTTTGTCTAATATTCGCAAAGACCCTTCAATTATAATAACCAAAGCAGCCAAGGGAAATTCACTTGTAGTCATGGATACGTTAGATTACGACAATAAAATTTATTCACACTTAAATGAGACAAATACATATACTTCCATAACTCACGACTATACTGATAAGTTTGCGAATAAAATTATAACCGAATTAAAGAATCTAAAACAAAATGGCAAAATCACCCCACAACTGTTCCTAAGTGCCTTCTTTGTCAATACCATGTTTTAGTATGGCCTTCCTAACTGTTTAGAATGAAAAATAAATGTCCATTTTTCATGCAGTTTATTCAGTGTCTTGATGGTGACTAATGGCCCTTTTTACTGTTCTATGGAAGATATATTATAGTTTCATTGTAAAAAATATCTCTGACTACACGTAAATCCTCGGGTGTATTCCGATTGAGATCCAATAGAATGTAAACATATGGTTTACTTGAGTTATTTGAGAACTTTAATCAAGAACTGTAAATGACATAGTCGGTACAATCCAAAGCAAGTGTTCTCATAAATTTGCTCTGATGAAAGAGATGTAGTAGAACTAGGGTTATGGAAATCTGTTCATGAAGCGAGTGGACAGTAAACAATTTTATAATTTCCTGAGACTATTCCTCACTGGTTTCGGTTAAATCATCAATTATCAACCCAGAATTTGGTTCAATATTGTCGAGCACGTCAAGTACCTGTATGAATTTTTTTTTTGGTGTAATAACCTTCATTTTATCATAGGGCTCTTGTCAAACAATGTAGCAATAGTAGGTTTTTTTCAGGTTTTCCAAAAACATTTGATTATGATTTTGAATTATTTTTGTTGGAAGTGTTGTTTTTCCCGACATTGATGGGCCACAAAGAAACGATCTGAAAGGTGTTTTAAATTTATGCATGTTGTCGTTAATGTCTTCGACAGCTGGAATAAAACTAACTGTAAACTGTAGTTGTATAATGAATAAATCATAACAATAGTAATGCGATTTTCTAGAACAACAAATTTAGAATAATGCATGTTTTACAATAAATACACAATATTTTTAATCAACACAAAAAAATATCAAAGTTTAAAAACACGTTTTATTTAAATAATAAATATACAAAATTTTAATCAACAATATAAAGGATTAAAATAAACTTGTTAAAGGGTCACGCCCACACCCCGGAAGGGAGCGGCGGACACTAGTGGTGGCCATTCCAAGGATGTATCCTATCCCCTCCCGGGCCAGCCACGGGCGCGGTGGGAAAACTAAAAATACATTGAAAATACAACAACAATAACTCTAGTTATTTGAGAATTTGAATCACGAACTGTAAATGACATAGTTGGTACAATCCAAAGCAAGTGTTCTCATAAATTTGCTCTGATGAAAGAGATGTAGTAGAACTAGGGTTAAGGAAATATTTTCATGAAGCGAGTGGACGGTAAACAATTTTATCATTTCTGAGACCATTCTTCAATGGTGTCGGCTAAATCATCAATTATCAACCCAGAATTTGGTTCAATATTGTCGAGCGTGTCAAGTACCAGTATGAATTTTGTGTTTGGTGCAATAACCTTCATTTTATCATAGGACTCTTGTTAAACAATCTAGCAATAGTAGATTTTTTCGCGTTTTCCAAAAACATTTGATTACGATTTTGAATTATTTTTGTTGGAAGTGTTGTTTTTCCCGACATTGATGGGCCACAAAGAAACGATCTGAATGGTGTTATAAATTTATACATATTGTCGTTAGTGTATTCGACAGCTGGACTAAAACTAATTGTAAACTGTAGTTGTCTAATGAATAAATAATAGTCAATATCAGCCCTGCTGCGATTTTCTAGAACAACACAAATTTAGAATAATACATGTTTTTGTTTATTTTTACAATAAATGCTCAATATTTTTAATCAAAACGAAAATATAACAGTTTAAAAACACTTTTTTTATTTAAATAATAAATATAAAAATAAAAAAAATATCACGGATTAAAATGAACTTTGTAAAGGGACACGCCCACACCCCAGAAGGGCGCGGCGCCCACTAGTGGTGGCCGGTCCAAGGCTTTATACTTTCCCCTCCCGGGACAGCCGTGGGCGGGGTGAGCAAAAACAATTTTTGAAAATACATTGAAAATACAACAACAATAACTCTACCTTGTGTACAGACGGAGCATATCCTCCCACCTGCTACCTACTACTATTGGATTTAAAGGTGTTTCTCCAGACCATGATATTGTCTATATTGTACACAATCAACTTGATCAGAAATGCGATAGTACACACCACCCTCACCCTTCACACCACGCTCAAGTACATAGACTTTGTCTGATATGGCCGACATGGCGTTTTTCTACTCTAACTGCTTAGTTTTTAAATTTTAAAGAACGACTCTCGCTCTTGGAACTAAACTACTTTCCACATAGTTTATGCAAACACTCACAACGAAATTATCTTTAACATAATATGTAGGCACCCCCTTGCAGAATTTTTTGATATCCTCATTCTGAGTTTATACACAATACACCCTTGGACATGCAAGCACACCGTGGGATATCAACTTGCTCCCCGTATCAGTTCTTAGCAATAATAGTTGACTTGGGGCCTGGTGCTTCGCTAGCTCCATATAAATGGAGTAGCCCCAACTGTTAAAGTCCATTAGAGAGCAAATGTGTTCACAATTTTCCGAATCGTCTAATAAATTATCAGTTTTACTTTTTAACAGGAGTGAATCAGTGTATCCATAATATACTTGAACTTCCACCTCCCTCGGTCATTGGACTTTACATACAAAGTAAAACAATGACAGCAAAAGCTTATAGGAGATCTCTGTAACTGAGCTACCAGCAGCAATATTTTTTATTTAAAATCACCTTTATTTTTTTCTTATGTAAGAGGACCATGTTGGATTCTATGATGCTGAATGATATGAAGTTAGATTCGGCATTGATTCAAGCACATTCTTTTGGGTTTGCTACAACGTCACAACAACTTATATTGCGTGTACTCTTGCACATTTTACCAAAGGCTGAATTTAAAATAAGCCTATACATTTCTTTTCAACCTTTGTTTTTTCTTCTGGACGTTTAGTGACAAAACTTTCAATGTTTTCGTGTATTGTTTTATCAAACTGGAGGGCTCTATAAATCTTTGTGACCCTGAAACCGTTGGCTTCCATCCGTCGCAAAAAAACATGATGAAAAACAATATTCGGTATCGGATCAAGGTCGGCAATAAGTTTTTGTTTTGAAAGTGTCCAGTGCATACCCCCATCTACTGACAAAGAACTATTATGTGTACTCAAAGAATCCTTAGTCACCGGTCTGTTTATGCACGGAAAAGCAAAATTCTTTACCAAGTCATGGAGTTCCAAAGGTATTTCACTATCAATTTTGAAAAACCATCCTTGCGGTCGTATCTCCTCAACGATGGCAATGCCAGGGAAATTTTGAATACAAGAATTGTCAATCCATTTGTAATTACTGGTTCAATTTCAGCGGTTCTTTATCCAGTTGGATAAGTTTCCAAGATACGATCCCCGTGGAATACAAACCCTCCCTTCATTGATCTCTTTACAAATAGATGCTGATGCACGTCGGTGATCAAGCTTACTTCTTCTTTACTGGTTCTTAGAATTAAATCTATCACCAGATGAGGGGTTGAAAAATAATAACCCAAATCCAACCTAAATTCCCGATAGATTTTATCCGTGTTTTACAGACAATATCCAGTAACATCAATACATCACTTGCCAAGTACATTTTGCAATAATCCTCCCCATTTTTTCGCCCTCTCTTTACCCAAACTTTTTGTCTAGGAAATTCATTTTCGGCAGTGGTGCATTGACAGTCGTGAATCAGTGACATATAAAACGATTTGATGGACAGTAATATCTTCTCATGCAGCCTTGAGGTAAAGTTGTAGTATTCATACGGGTATATACCCTTACCCGTTAATAAATCAAACATTTCATCATCTAGAAAGCGCTGTTGAAGTAGGGGGAAACTATTAAAATAGTTGCTTTTCTGTACGTGAATCAATTAACTTAGGGATTTGGGGAAAAGGCTACAGGAATCTAAAAACGGATTTTATTCTAGCATGTTTTACCAATATCTATGGTTTTACATAGGAGATCTAAGACTAACAGCCTCTCAGATGATTTGGGTATGATATAAGAAAAAGAATTATTTACCCATGAGCCATCTACAACTTCACCTTTCTGTAGACGTGCCAATGCTCGTAGAATGAATTTCAAATCCTAATTGGAATTGTGTATATAAACAGGTAGATATTACTGTTGTTTAATATTTAAATTACATGATTTATGTGTCAGTCCATGAAAGTTGCTTCCCCCATTAAAATTGGATTGCTGAAAGGATTATGATCGCTGACTGACATCCCTCCTCCACTACCCTCAACTGATTTCTTCTTACCAACCCAGCACATTTTCTGATATTTCATCGCCATCTCGTCCTCTGGTGATAGAGTCATGGGAAAATTTACATTTCGCAACCGTGAAATGGAATTATTTTCTGTTTTAATAAGTGCTTTCATGGTTGGTCCGGTAAAATCTTCTCCACCCAATGTCTCAAAAACCTCTACCAATTGCATGGTATTACTCGAGTCTCTTTGGGCATGGGCATAAGAGACTGCAATGGCTTCACACACACACTCTCTCTCACTCACACACTCTCACACACTCTCACACACACTCACACACACACACACACACAATCACACACTCACACACGCTCACACACACTCACGCAGACTCACACACACTCTCACATCCAGTAGTGTATATGAATCCATTTTGATGTTGACACGCTGAACTCTATTTTAATAATGAAGAAATAATACAACACCTGGAACTCCGGGAAGTCTGCTAGCTGGAAACAGGGCTGTCGTGATGTCACAGGGCATGACTTTAAAATCCTATGGGAAAGGGAGGGCATGACTTTAAAACAGGGCTGACTCTGAAAGCATTGATAGGCCTCACTTTAGAAGCAGAGTGGCTATACTAGTTCCGTTCTCAATGATCCCCGCATTTTATGCTGTTTTTTCTCAAATACTCAGTGATTAAAGCGGTCAGTAGAAAAAGGGAGTGCCAGATATGAAGCTGTTAAAGTGACTAAGAACCACTACTCTACATATTTGGACGTTTCAAAACAACTCACCGATCCTTCTTAACCTGCAAGTACACGCTTTGATCAAAGTTTGTTGCTGAAAACAATATAGTCGTTCCTATTGTTGTGCTACAGTTAACGACTTCGAGAGATCAAAGATTCACCAAGATTTCTACAGACAAAACGGCTGCATCTGTGGTACAATTAAAATGATAGTCAAGACAAACACTGCAAGAAAAATAAGAAAAATTATATTTATGAGACTTAAGCTCGCTGACGGCTCTGTGTAGGTCTTGATATTAAAATTGAGGTATCCCAGCAGTAGTAGGGGCATTTAAGGATCAAGCGGGGGTGACTGCCTTTGAGCCCCGATCCGGACACTTTTTTTAAAGTTTTAGGAACTGGGTTATTCCCCGGGAGCCCTATGACGTCATGGCAGCCATAGGAAAAGCAACATTGGATGTTATTGTTGGTTGTTGGATGTTGGTTATGTTTGTTGGTTGTTGGTTATGTTTGCTGGATATGAGTGTTGGTTATGTTTGATGGTTGTTGGTTATGTTTGTTGGTTATGTTTGTTGGTTATGTTTGCTGGATACGAGTGTTGGTTATGTTTGATGGTTGCTGGTTATGATTGTTGGATGTGATTGTTGGTTGCTAGTTGTTGGTTATATTTGTTGGTTATGTTGTTTGTTGGTTATGTTTGTTGGTTGTTGGCTGTGTTTTTTGTTCATGTTTGTTGGTTGTTGGCTATGTGATCCAACAAACATAATCAACAAACATAACCAACATACACAACCAACAAACATAACCAACAATCACATCCAACAAACATAACCAACAATCATAACCATCAAGCAACAAACCCCATAACCAACATACATAACCAGAAAACACACATAACCAACAAACATAACCAACAATCAAATCCACCAATCATAACCAGCAACCAACAATCACATCCAGCAACCAAAACCAATAACCAACAAAACATAACCAACAGCCAGCAAAACATAACCAACAAACATAGCCAACAACCAACAATAATAACCAACAATCATAACTATCAAGCAACAATCATAACCAGCAACCATCAATCTTAACCAATACTCATATCCAGCAAACATAACCAACAAACATTCAGATAGCCATTTTGTTCTACTACGTTGAACAAAATGGCTATATTAAAATTTTGATTGGAAGTGTTTGGGGGAATGGTGGGTGTGAGAGAGGGGTAAGTTACCGTCCAATCACTTTCAACTATTAAAAAAGGCACTAGCCCTCTCAATTTCCAATTGAATGAGTCCCTTTTGAAGTTTTTACGACAAGTCTATCATTAAAAACCTTACATGCCCCCAGGGCATAACTTACAACCTTTGCCTTGGAGACTCTGGGGGGTTGTCATCCTTAAATACATAATTTTCAGAACTGTCAGCTATGTTGAACAAAATGGCTATCTCTAAACTTTGATTGAATGTGTTTGGGGAAATGGAGGGCGTAAGAGGGGGGTTAATTACTCTCCACTCACTTTCGACTATTAAAAAGGGCAATTTCAATTTCCAATCAAATGAGCCCCCTTTGAAATTTCTATAACAACTTTCTATATAAACCTTATATTCGCGAGGGCATAACTTACAACCCTTGCACTGAAAGCTCTGATGGGCTCTCAAAGCTCCTAAAAGACCTAATTTCCAGAACTTTCGAATACGTTGAACAAAATGGCTATCTCAAAATTTTGATTGGATGTGTTTGGGAAAATGGTGGGCGTGAGAGGGGGTTAGTTGCCCTTCAATAGCTTTTGACTATTAAAAGGACACGAGCCCTTTCAATTTTCAATTGAATGAGCCCTTTTGGATGTTTTTACAGCATATCCTTCTGTGAGAACCTTACAGACTCCTTGGCCAGGGCTTACAGCTCGTAGCCTTAGGGTTGTGGGGGGGAGGTGTTGTCATCTTTAAAAACCGAAATTACAAAACTTTTAACCGTGTTAAATAGAATGAACATCTAGAAGTGTTTACTGGATGCGTTTGGGGAACAGGTGGGGGTGAGAGGGTAGTTGCTCTCAAATTACTTTCGACTATTAAAAAGGGCCCTAGCCCTTTGAATTTCCAATCGAATGAGCCCTTTTTGAAGTTTCTACGACAAAAATGTTCTATAAAAACCTTATATGCCCCAAGAGCATGACTTATAACCCTTTCCCTGAAGACTATGGGGGTAGTGTCCTCCTCAAAGTTATAATTTCCTGAACTTTAAACTGCGTGGAAGAAAATAGCTATCTAAAAATTTTGATTTCATATGTTTGGGGAAATGGTGGGCATGGACGGGGTGTTAGTTGCCTTCCAATCCCTTTCGACTATTAAAAAGGGCACTAGCCATTTCAATTTCCAATCGAATGAGCCCTTTTTGAAGTTTTTACGACGACAAGTTCAGTAAAAACCTTATATGTCTCCAGGGCATAACTTGCAACTCTTACCCTGAGGGCTGTGGGGGAGTGTCCTCCTCAAAAACATAATTTCTATCTGGAACATTGAACAAAATGGCTATCTAAAACTTTTCATTGGATATGTTTGAGGAAAAGGTGGGCGAGAGAGGGGGGCTACTTGCCCTCTAATCACTTTCGACTATTAAAAAGGGTAATAGACCTTTAAATTTCCAATCGAATGAGCCCTTTTTCAAGTTCCTACGACTAATATTTCAATAAAAAACTTATATGACCCTTGGGCATAACTTACAACCCTTGCTCCAAAGTCCGTAAGGGGAGTGTCCTGCTCAAAGGTATAATTTCTTGCACTTAAACTGCTCGGAACGAAATGGCTAGCTCAAAATTTTGATTGGAGCTGTTTAGGGAAATAGTGGGAGTGGAAGGGGTGTTAGTTGCCTTCCAATTACTTTCGAATATTAAAAAGGGCACAAGCCATTTCAATTTCAAATTGAATGAGCCCTTTTTGAAGTTTCTACGATATCGCTTTCTGTAAAATAAAACTTATATGCCCCCAGGGCATAACTTACAACCCTTGCCCTGAGGGCTGGGGGGTTGTCATCCTCAAAGACCTAATTTCCAGAAATTTCAACTATGTTGAACAAAATGGCTATCTCAAAATTTTGATTGGATGTGTTTGGGGAAAAGGTGGGCGTGAGAGGGGGGTTAGTTACCGTCCAATCACTTTCAACTATTAAAAAGGGCACTAGCCCTTTTAAATTCCAATCAAATGAGCCTTTTTTGAAGTTTCTATGACAACGCCATCTATAAAAACCTCATAAGTTCCCAGGGGCATAGCTTACAACCCTTGCCCCAAGGGTTGTGGGGGAGTGTCCTCCTCAAAACATATTTTCTATCTGGAAATTAACTACTCTGAACAAAATGTCTATCTCAAAATTTTGATTGGATGTGTTTGGGGCAATGATGGGCGTGAGGGGGCTAGTTGCCCTCCATTCACTTTCGACTATTAAAACGGGTACTAGTTCTTTTAATTGCCAATCGAATGAGCATTTTTTGAAGTTTCTACGACAACGCCTTCTATAAAAACCTTATATGCCCCCAGGGCATAACTCAAAACCCTTGCCCTGAGGGTTGTGTGGGAGTATCCTCCTCAAAAACATATTTTCTATCTGGAAATCAACTACGCTTAACAAAATTACTATCGCAAAATTTTGATTGGATGTGTTTGGGGGAATGATGGGCATAGGAGAGGGCTAGTTGCCCTCCAATCACTTTCGACTATTAAAAAGGGCATTAGCCCTTTGAATTTCCAATCGAATGAGCCTTTTTTGAAGTTTCTCCGACAACGCCTTCACTCTTGCCCCGAGGGTTGTGGGGGAGTGTTCTTCTCCAAAAGATATTTTCTATCTAGAAATCAACTACGCTGAACAAAATGACTATCTCAAAATTTTGATTGGATGTATGTGGGGGAATGAATGGCGTGGGGGGGGGCTAGTTGCCCTCCAATCACTTTCGACTATTAAAAAGGGCATTAGCAACTCCAATTTCCAATCGAATGAGCCCTTTTCGAACTTTCTACGACAACGATACGAAGTAACCGGGTATGGAGAAAAACAAACAAAAAACACATTGTGCCCACATCGTTCTTTACTAAGGCAGCGCTAACGCGCTGCCTATTATCAGCTCTTCCATATCCTGTGGGCTCTATCTTGCTCCAGTCTTACGCTCTTTAAAAAAATTATTTTTTACTTAGTAGTTCAACTGTAATAATCAGAGAAACTTTAAGTTGATCTCTTTTATCATTCGAGGTTTTCGCTCTTATTAAACAAATCGTATGAGAATCGAGTCTCAAATTTCAAATGTAGGATCAAACTTAAAGCCCTCATTTCACAATATACATTCTCAATTTTGCGCTGAGTTATTTCTAGTAATTAAGACCGGCTTAAGGATCTCTTTATTCGACCTCCAATGGCCTAAAACTGATCTAATTTAGTCTATAAATTTTCCCCGTCTGAAGTAATTCAAGAAATTAAGTTCAGTAACTCTGTAGACCTAATGCTTTCCCTCGGTTGAGTTTCCCGAGAGGTTCAAGAATTTATTCATTCAGTAGTTTCAAAGGGCGTTCATTATGCATTGAACCTTAATGTAGAAGACACGTATTGGTAAACCGTCTTAAATAAGATATAAATTGTTAAATTAGGGGGTTGGAGTAGGTGTGGAACAATTCAGAAATTTTGAAAAAGTAGGCTATGGTGGATTTCAGGTAAAAGACAAGGCTAATATGGAAGCTAAATTAACAAAATGTTTTTGTTTCGAGAATACAGCAGGAAAAAGCATACTATAGTCACATTGCATTTTATGAGACGTATCCTTTCTCTCCGAAGAAAAATTTTTCTTCGCTATTATCGAAATTTTGTTCAACAATTTCAAATATTTATAGAAAAAGTTCGCTAGTACTATTGTGTGTTCTATACCGAGGATTCCATTAGTTAACCTTATGAGAAGCCCAGCCTGTGTTTCTCGATTACATTTTTGGGTTTTCCTTATAGATCAAAATGGATGATGTCATGATCAAGGTTACCACCCCTAGTCATTTATCACTATTTCTCGTGATTTAAAAACTAAAAAACAAGAATTTAAAACTAAACTAATAAAAACAAAAATTTACACAAAATTAAAACAGACTAACTATATATATATATATATATATATATATATATATATATATATATATATATATATATATATATATATATATATATATATATATATATATATATATATATATATATATATATATATATATATATATATATATATATATATATATATATATATATATATATATATATATATATATATATATATATATATATATATATATATATATATTAGAATTATGTTGCAACAATACAATTAAGTCCATTTTAAATTTTAAATTTATAATCCAGTTACTCTTGCCATTTCATGAGATTAGCTGGCAGTTGTAAATATATATATATATATATATATATATATATATATATATATATATATATATATATATATATATATATATATATATATATATATATATATATATATATATATATATATATATATATATATATATATATATATATATATATATATATATATATATATATATATATATATATATATATATATATATATATATATATTGTTCGTGGTTCTAGCTACCGCTGGCACCACTGTTCGTGGTGTTTTGCCACCAGTGTTATACTGGTAGGCCACAACGCCACTGGTGTGGTAATATACGGGTGCCACCACTCATTGAAGGGGATAGTCCCGGCCGCAAATTATTATTCTATGCCCATGTCTACCGCATTGTTTCAGGAAATATTAGGTTTGGAACTACTCTATTCGCATTATATGTTGTCCCAGGGTATTGTAACGTGGTCGAGTGGACAAATGACCGCGTTCTAAAGCCAAATGTGCCCACCTTGGGTTACGACTAGATAATCTCTTAGCCCTCTCATTTGAGGCCACAAACCTCCCCGTCAATAAAATAGTTACGATACCTCGTAGATCTATTCCTACCCTGCCTGGCTTACGGAAGATAGTACACAGTTTGTAGAAAATACCTTACTTGTATTATTCCAAAAGGGTCACATATAACAATAGAAATATCCTTCCCCAAACGGGGTCAAAACGCAGACTCTTTCCCCTAACGGGCTCAAAAAATAGACTAAAAAATAATATTTTACACACCACTGTTCATAGGGGTGGACCACCGCTTGGCCCAGCCAATCAGCTACATCCCCATTCAAACCCAATTCTAACTCTTAGATTTATCTTTCAATGACTCCCAAACCAGGAAGTATAAAAATAAACTTGTTTCAAAGCTTACCTATTGCAAAACCACTATCGCTTAGTAACGGGAATTTAACCTGTCTTTTGAAATTATACTATAAGCAAATGTAATTAAGAAAAGGAAAACAGGTCATTTATCTGAAAGGAAAAGAAACAGGGGTGGAACCCCAACACCCCCCCCGTAAGATAAATGACCGCCCACGCGCTACCGTGGTCCACCCTTACAATCATAAACACGTAACTTTAACTTTACAAAATCCATTTGCCTTCTCTCTTCCACCTTGGTCTGTGCTGCTACTTCCACCGCTTGGCACTGGAACAGTCATCCTCGACACGTCTTTACTGTAGGACCACCATGGTCTAAATCGTATAGCATCCGCCTTAATGTTTGAAAGTTGAAATCTTCAAGATTCGTTGACAATCATTGTGCGTAGCACAATCAAAAACAAAAAATTTTCTCGCTCTCCCGAATTTACATTTGAGAGGAGCAGAGAATCAGTTTCTGGCACTTTCGATGATGCCAGCCATCGTGAAAAATTGGCTGCACTAGCCTCTTAATTTCCATCTGTGGAAACAATGCCACATCTCAATCAAAAAGCAAATTGGCCCTTGGCATAATTTCAAATAATCTAAGGAAGAAAATGCAAAGCCCTGTGAAAACGATAAGGGTACTGGGAATGACGTAAAATTTTGAGCGAACCATGAATCGCCTTTTTCCTGGGTTCCCTCCCCTGGGATAATTAACTGAAGAATATACGTTGATTCTAATTGAAGATGAAACTTAGATACATCTCCCACTGAATACAATTTGCCGGAAATAATTGTCAATTCCCATGAAGAATAACAACAATGATTAGGGTTACTGGACAAAAGTTTGGGTGAAGTATGAAGTGACTGGGAGAGAGTATCCTCAAAGGACTCCAGATCAGTAAGGTGAAATCTCAGTAAAGGGATCACAACTTGTCCACCAGCTGTGCATTGAGGAGAAGGGCTATCTTTTGCGTCTTCCCACCGGGTATCTTCCTCAGGAGATTCCTCCCCCTCATGAAGGATCAAAATCTATTTTAAGTTGATCAGACCAATATCATGTTCTTTTCCAAATCTTTCCAATTCAATTTGACATTTTAAATTTCGCAAATTTCCCCCAACCCGTTGTATGTCATTCATCACTCTTGTGTGACCATCTTCTTTTATTACCCATGGGTATTTCACCTCTTTGCCCCTCTTATTGTTTATTTTTTCAAGGCACAGTCCATCCAACATTTTTTTGTTTTTTTCCTCTGCAGGCTGAGACTCCAAATTTTTTCTCTACTTTGCATTCCTCTTTTCGTCTCTACTTTTTTTAATTTTTTTATTTGTGCAAAATAATAAATCATCGTTAAATCTGAATTGGACTCCAGTGTCCACCATCTTTGACTGCATAACTTCCTTGTAGGTCCGTTTAATATTTCTTTTCTCTCTTTTAGTCTTCTTTATTCTTACCGCCGAAATAAATAGTTCGTTATCAAATGGGAATTGAACTCAGACATTTGATTTTTCATATTCTACTAAAATTTCTCGAACTTTCCGAGGAAAAGCGCGTACAATAAATTTCGTCTCCTTATTCTCTGGTTCAATCAGCGTTTCATTCTGGCGTCTACTTTTTCGGCGTCTCACACTCATTAAAAGTATTCTCAAGTTTTCTATTTTCTGCAAAGATATCTCCAAAGTCTCCTCCTAGTAAAACATCCACTGCTAGCATGGGATAGCACTAACCCTACTTTTATCGTTTTTCTCTGGACCGTACCGTCCTTCTTTGCAATTTCTATTCTTACCCAAGCAGACGGGCATTGATGCTAATCTCCATAATAACATAATGTTGTAATATTATTCTTATGGTTTATTTCTGTCTTTTTAATTAGGTCCATCCGCACAAAAGTTTAATCACTCCCTGAGTCAATTACTATTTCCGTAAATTTTCCGTTTAATTTTCCTTCTATTTTATGGGATTTCAAAAACACATCAACATTTCCCTGGTTATATGCTATAGTCCATTTCGATCTTTTAAAAGCTTATCTCTTTTCTTTAATACAGCAATTCTCAGAAAAAGGCGCAGTGAAATCAATTTTAACCAGATTATCATCATTTTGACTATCAAGCATTTCTTTTTTCCGATAGGGTGGCACACCCTCCCCATTTGTCTTATGGGCCGGTTCACCTTCCCCCCTAGTCAACAACGTATGATGTTTTCCCGTAAAAGTGTTTAATGTCTGGTAATTTTCTTTTTCTCGCGATTGATTCTTAGACAAATTATTACAGCTATCTGACAGTCTAAAGATAACTTGTGATAAAATGTCACTTTACGAATTTCCCCAATGAGTTTTGATTGGTCTGTCAATTGTTTTTGCGACATCCTGGTAATATTTTTATCGACTTCCTTACGGGCCTGGCTGTCTTCCTCTTTCTCGCTTTTATCTTTCTCTCTTTGTTTCCTGTCTTCCTCCTCTTTTGCTCTCTGGTTTTCTTCAGCCTCTATGCTTCTTGTCTTTCCTCTCTATTTTCTCTTCTATTTTATGTAAAGTAGAGGTATATATTTTTTGCGGTCTGGAGTTTTTCTCAATTAATAGAAGAACCAAACCAATAATTTCCATCTGAAATTTGTCTACCCTCTTATTTAATTCTTCGTAGGGTGGAAAGTATTCTCTAACTGCTGCTTCGTACGCCTTGTACATAACAGCGAAGTTGTATAGTCGCTTCCTTTCGTTTTGCTTAACAATTTCTTTATATATTTCTAAGCTCTTTTTATCGGCCTCCGTAAGAATTTTGAAAGCAATATCTTCTGCCTTGCTAGTTCCGTTGAATTCTGCTACTCTTAACCAAAGCTCCGTATTGCTATGATTAATGTCTTTAGACAAGATTTTTTTAGAAACTCTTGGTTTCTAAATATTTTAGAACGATTATTTAATCTATAACTAGCCTTTTTAAGGTTAGTTGGTCTCCATACATCCGGAACCCAGAAATTTTTCGGTCGATCTCTCTCGAAAGCTTCCAACTGAGCCTGTTCTTCTCCACCTCTGCGTTTTTTTTCTTTCGCGACTCTTTATGTATAGGCTACTCTAGCAATTTCGTTCTGTTGTCCATTCTTTTCAATTTCATCTTTTTCAGCCTGTATTTTCCCCTCATAATATCGGTGTTCTCTCTTAAAGGCCTTAATATTAGCCTTTCTTTCTATTTTCCTACTTTTTCTATGGGTTTGACTCGCCTTTTTCGGTATAGTGTTAATCTCATCTCTGTCCGACATAATTTCAGAATTTCCGTTAACTTGAAATTACCTCTTCAGTCTAAATGAAATTTTTTTTATCCATTCAACTTCCGGTCTCTCGCGAAAAATTGTTTTGACACCCAAAAATTTGAGTCTTATATTTTTGAATGCTAATAAGTTGCGCGATATATTCATTCGTAAATTTTTCGATTAAGACATCACAAGGCATAGCCCATAATAGATATTCATAATTGTGTTATTTGACTGAGTATTTCCTTCTTTTCTCTTTATATGTAACCACAATAGGCTACTTTTACTATGTAGGCTAAACTTCAACCTAGTCTCTTCGAAAACGCGTAGAATTCTTTTATTACTCAACGACTGTTAATAATTCCTGTTCCTTGCTGCCACCAATGTTCGTGGTGTTTAGTTACCGCTGGCACCACTGTTCGTGGTTTTTGCCACCAGTGTTGTACTGGTAGGCCACAACGCCACTGGCGTGGTAATATACGGGTGTCACCACTTATTGGAGGGGATAGTCCCGGCCCCAAAATATTATTCTAGGCCCATGTCTACCGCATTGTATCAGGAAGTATTAGGTTTGGATCTACCCTATTCGCATTATACGTTGTCCCAGAGTATTATAACGTGGTCGAGTGGTCAACTGACCGCTTTCTAATGCCAAGTATGCCCACCTTGGATTACGACTATATAATATCTCAGCTCTCACAGTTGAGGCAACCACCCTAGCTGTCAATATAATAACGATGGTACCTTGTAGCTCTGTTTCTATCTTGCCTGTGTTGTGGAAAACAGTATACAGTTTTTAGAAAATACCTTACTTGTATTCTTCCAAAAGGGTCACATATAACAACAGAAATATCCTTCCCCAAACGGGGTCAAAACGCACACTCTAGACTAAAACAAGATAATAATAATTTTTACACACCACTGTTCATATGGGTGGACCTCCGCTTGGCCCAGCCAATCAGCTACATCCCCATTCAAACCCAATTCTAACTCTTAGATTTATCTTTCAATGACTCCCAAACCAGGAAGTAAAAAAATAAAACTTGGTTCAAAGCTTACCTATTGCAGAAGCAATATCGCTTAGTAACGGGAATTTAAAACCTGTCTTTTGCAATTATACTACAAGCACATACAATTAAGAAAAGGCAAACAGGTCATTTATCTGAAATGAAAAGAAAGAGGGGTGGAACCCCAACATATATATATATATATATATATATATATATATATATATATATATATATATATATATATATATATATATATATATATATATATATATATATATATATATATATATATATATATATATATATACATATATATTTATATACATATATATATATATATATATATATATATATATATATATATATATATATATATATATATATATATATATATATATATATATATATATAATCAGTTAGTCTGTTTTAGTTTTATATATATTTTTTTTTCTATGTTATTTTAGTTTCAGATTCTAGTTGTTTGTTATTTTTCCACGCTGAAGTCTCCTTGTTATATCTGGGCGAAATATTCATTGTATTTTTGTTCTGTTCATCAGTGGCGCAAATTAGAGGGGGGTAGGGGGCATGCCCCCTTAGAATTTGAAAATTTCGTTTCATTTATATTTAACAGCCATTTTCTATCTTAGTTATGTGCTATATTAAACCACTGAGACTAGATAACTGGTCGTTTTTATTTGTCGCCCCTGTGCATCGTTTTGCACAGCGATTAAATAGCACTGTTACTTATTGATGACCTTGTTTGAAAACACCCCGTCTTTCCCACTCTTGTACCACCCTAATTCTACCATTAGGAGACAATCTTGTTTTGAAATGTCTAAAAGCGTTTCTACACTATTTTATTACCCAATCTTCGACTGGAAATGTGATTTCTGAATAGGGTTAATTCAAAACCAAACGTCAGCTGGTCAGTATTTCTTTCTTGTTTCTTGTGAAGAATTAGTAATCAAACTATGAGTAAAAAGTGACAAAAAACTTTGAATTTATAAGGTGAAAATGCGGAAGAAAAATGGAGAAACTGTCAATAGTGACAGCGCTGAAAGTGTCGGGTTAGTGGAGACAAATTCCTCCACCTCTGATAGTCCTTCGGAAACAAGCGGAACAATAACTGGCTCAGGTCAACATGAAAGTTTGGTCCGCATCCCTGAACCCTTTGCAGGTTCCAGCTGTAGTAGCAGTCAAGAACCTCTCTCAGATATCCACTTCTAACACTTCTAACAGTAGGAAATTCAGTGCAAATTACTATAAGACTTATGAACGGATTGAATACTCAAAAAACTTGAATTTCGTGTTTTATTTTGATTGCCTTCATTTTCCTATGGGGACTTTAAGGGCTGGAGAAATTGCTGGAAAAAGGGCTTTCATTGAGTCAGGATTTTGCAAGTGGAAAGACAGTTCTGCTCTATTAAAGCAACATGATGGTTCTGAAAGACACAGGCATTTTATGTCAGCATGGACGCGATGTAAGACAAAATAGTACTGATAGTAGAGAAGCCCTAATATCTCCCACGCGACACCCCTGCTGCCACCTACAACTTTTTTTTGCATAATTTATATCTGTTTGTTGTCAGTGAGAATGAAAAAACAGGAATTTTGTCACATTTATTGAAGTTTTCTTGGATGGTTATGCGTGTTAGTCAATTTATTTGATGTTTTTCATGGATTTCAACAGTAATTTATGGATGTTTTTATGGTTTTTGTCAGTGAGAACTTGAAAAACAGGAATTTTCTCACTTTTATGGATGTTTTTACGGTTTTTGTCAGTGAGAATGGAAAAACAGGAACTTTCTCACATTTATGTCTGTTTTTTGTCAGTGAGAATGGAAAAACAGGAACTTTCTCACTTTCATGGATTATCGAGTCTAATGGGGGCTGGTCAATGACACTTCCTTCATGTTGTTGCTCGAGCCAAATGTTATGCCGTCCAGGAATTTGGAACACCTGTGCTGTCGACCTCAATTTCCCTATCGTGAATCAATAATTCCCCTTAGAAACAACAAATTAATTCCCCTTTCTTGAAATATCAATCAACCAATGACGTCTTCTGTCAGACTTTAAAAATTTTCGCCTAGAAACGATTCTCCAGGAATAGATCCAAGTCATTAATGTCTTTGCCTCGGAAACAAATCTACTGGTCAAACTCCAAAAGATATTAATAACCAAACGCCATGGAAACAATTCTCCAAGAAACATCTTAGCGATGAATCGTTTTAGCGTGGGAATCAGGTTTCTTAGTAATTTGAAATGCGTCAGCGCAGAGATGCCAAAAACAAAAGGAACACGCTGATATTACGTTTAGGGATTATTTGGGCGAAACCGTTTTAGACAGGTTATGGAATGATTTCGGCGAAACAGTTAGAGACATTTTAAAAGATGATTTAAAAGATGATTTTAGAAGAGGATTTTAGAAACTCTGTGGTCGTTATAATACACAAGTTCCATTTGAACAGTGTTGTGAGGTCCCCTACCACAACCCCAAAGGGTTCCGATACCCCCCCCCCCACCCCGAACGAAGCCACCGGTCCGCAAAGGTCCCCCGGGCTCCCAAAGGGCCCCCGGCGCCCCAAAGGCTCCTGAGCCACCATTTTAATACGTTTTTAAGGCTTTATTATATCTTTTCAGAAGATATTATTATTTTAGGGAATTATTTCGGCGAAACAGTTAGAGACATTTTAAAAGATGATTTTTGAAGAGATTTTAGAAGAGGATTTGAGGGTGAAACTCTGTGGTAGTTATAATACAAAAGTTACATTTGAACAGTGTTGTGAGGTCTTCTACCCCAACCCCAAAGGGTTCCAATCCCCCTACCCCAACCCCGAAGGAAGCCCCAGGTCCTCAAAGGTCCCCCAAGCTCCCAAAGGACCACCCCGCCCTCAATGGTCCCACAGACCCTCAAAGGCCCTCCCCGGACCCCGTCGTATGTTGATGTGTGTTTTCTGATACCTATGATTTGGGGTGTATGGGGTGCTATTTTTGACTTTTCTGAGTTGGATCTCTTAGTCATTCATAGGTATGTGTTGTCTGAAACCTATGATTTGGGATGGATTGTTTGCTATTTTTGACTTTTCTGAGCTAGATGTCTTAACCTTTCATAGGTGTGTGTTTTCGGAAAATTATGATTTGGGATGTGTAGTTTGCTAGTTGGAATTTTCAGAGCTAGGATTCTTAGTCTCTCATAGGCGTTTGTTGTCTGAAACCTCTAGTTTGGGATGAGTGGTTTGCTATTTTTGACTTTTCTGAGCTAGGCTTCCTAGCATTTCATAGGTGTGTGTTGTCAGAAACTTATGATCTGGGATATGTAAATTACTATTTTTGACTTTTCTGAGCTAGATTTCTTAGCCTTTCATAGGTGTTTGTTGTCTGAAACCTTTAGTTTGGGATGAGTAGTTTGCTTTTGGACTTTTCTGAGCTGGATTTCTTAGCCTTTCGTAGGTGTGTGTTGACTGAAAATTATGATTTGGGATGGTTAATTTGCTATTTCCGGCTTTTATTAGCTAGGTTTCTTAGCCTTTCATAGGTGTGTCTTGTCAGAAAATTATGATTTGGGATGTGTAGTTTGCTATTTGGACTTTCCAGAGCTGGGATTCTTAGTCCCTCATAGGTGTTTGTTGTCTGAAACCTATAGTTTGGGATGAGTAGTTTGCTATTTTTGACTTTTCTGAGCTGGATTTCTTACCTTTTCATAGGTATGTGTTGTCAGAAAATTATGATTTGGGATGTGTAGTTTTCTAGTTGGACTTTTCAGAGCTAGGATTCTTAGTCTCTCATAGGCGTTTGTTGTCTGAAACCTATAGTTTGGGATGAATAGTTTGCTATTTCAGGCTTTTATGAGCTAGGTTTCCTAGTATTTCGTAGGTGCGTGTTGTCTGAAACTTATGATTTGGGATATGTAAATTACTATTTCGGGCTTTTCTGAGCTAGATTTCCTAGTCTTTCATTGGTGTGTGCTGTCTGAAACCTATGATTTGGGATGGGTGGATTGCTATTTTTGACTTTTCTGAGCTAGGTTTCTTAGCCTTTCATAGGTGTGTGTTGTCAGAAAATTATGATTTGGGATGTGTAGTTTGCTATTTCAGGCTTTTCTGAGCTAAAGTTTCCTAGTATTTCCTAAGTGAATGTTGTCTGAAACCTATAGTTTGGGATGGGTAGAATGCTATTTCAGACTTTGACGAACCAGGTTCCTTAGTCTTTCATAGCTGTGTGTTGACTGAAACTTATGATTTGGGATATTTAATTTGCTATTTCCGACTATTCATATCAGGAGTTTTTTGTCTTTCTTAGGTGTGCGGTCTCTGAAAACTATGATTTGGGAATGTGTGGGTTGCTATTTCTTTACTTTTCTGAGCTTGATTTCTTAGCCTTTCGTAGGTGTGTGTTGACTGAAACCTATGATTTGGGATGGTTAATTTGCTATTTTTGACTTTTCTGAGCTAGATTTCTTAGCCTTTCATAGGTGTGTGCTTTCAGAAAATTATGATTTGGGAGGTGTAGTTTACTTTTTGGACTTTTCAGAGCTAGGATTGTTAGTCCCTCATAGGTGTTTGTTGGCTGAAACTTCGAGTTTGGGATGAGTAGTTGGCTATTTTAGGCTTTTCTGAGCTAAGGTTTCTTAGTATTTCGTAGGTGAATGTTGTCTGAAACTTATGATTTGGGATATGTAAATTACTATTTCGGGCTTTTCTGAGTTGGATTTCTTAGTCTTTCATAGGTGTGTGTTGTCTGAAACCTATGATTTGGGATGAGTGGTTGGCCTTTTGGACTTTTCTGAGCTGGATTTCTGAGCCTGTCGTAGGTGTGTGTTGACTTAAACCTATAATTTGGGATTTGTAGTTTGCTATTTTTGACTTTTCTGAACTAGGTTTCATAGGCTTTCATAGGCATTTGTTGTCAGAAAATTATGCTTTGGGATGTGTAGTTTACTATTTCAGGCTTTTCTGAGCTAAGGTTTCCTAGTCTTTCTTAGGTGGATATTGTCTGAAATCTATATTTTGGGATGAGTAGTTTGCTATTTTTGACTTTTCGAAGCTAGGTTTCTTAGTCTTTCGTTGGTGTGTGTTGACTGAAACCTATGATTTGGGATATGTAGTTTGCTATTTTTGACTTTTCTGAGCTGGATTTATTAGCCTTTCATAGGTGTGTGTTGTCTGAAACCTATCATTAGGATGAGTGGTTTGCTATTTTTGTCTTTTCTGAGCTAGATTTCTTAGCCTTTCATAGGTATGTGTTGTCAGAAAATTAATATTTGGGATGTGTAGTTTGCTATTTGGACTTTTCAGAGCTATGATTCATAGTACATCGTAGGCGTTTTGTGTATGAAACTTCTAGTTTGAGATGAGTAGTTTGCTATTTCAGGCTTTTCTGAACTAAGGTTTCTTAGTCTTTCATAGGTGAATGTTGTCTGAAACCTATGATTTGGGATATGTAAATTACTATTTCGGGCTTTTCTAAGCTTGATTTCTTAGTCTTTCGTTGGTGTGTGTTGCCTGAAACCTATGATTTGGGATGGGTGGATTGCTATTCTTGACTCTTCTGAGCTGGATTTCTTAGACGTTCATAGGTGTTTGTTGTCTGAAACCTATAGTTTGGGATGACTAGTTTGCTATTTTTGACTTTTCTGAGTTAGGTTTCTTAGCCGTTCATAGGTGAGTGTTGTCCGAAACCTATGATTTGGGATATGTAAATTACTAATTCGGGCTTTTCTGAGTTGGATTTCTTAGTCTTTCATAGGTATGTGTTGTCTGAAACCTATGATTTGGGATCTATGGGTTGCTATTTCTGACTTTTCCGAGCTGGATTTCTTAGCCGTTCATAGGTGAGTGCTGTCTGAATCTTATGATTTGGGATGGTTAATTTGCTATTTCCGGCTTTTATTAGCTAGGTTTCTTAGCCTTTCATAGGTGTGTGTTGTCAGAAATTTATGATTTGGGATGTGTAGTTTGCTATTTGGACTTTTCAGAGCTAGGATTCTTAGTCCATCATAGGTGTTTGTTGTCTGAAACCAATAGTTTGGGATGAGTAGTTTGCTATTTCAGGCTTTTCTGAGTTAGATTTCTTAGCCTTTCATTGGTGTGTGCTTTCAGAAAATTATGATTTGAGATATGTAAATTACTATTTCGGGCTTTTCTGAGTTTGACACTTCTAAATTTTTCCGTAGAAGATAGGAAAAGCTATACTATGATTGTGATTATTTTCCATGAAGATAAAAAGTTTCACTTTAATTCTAAATTTTCTTAAATTCAATTCCGACCTTTCTCAAAGAGATGAAAAAAATTAAAGTTCTGTTCCAAATATTTTCCCGGAAGAAGAAAAGTTCAACTTCGATTCTGAATTTTCTCAATGAAAATGAAATAAGTTATTGATCACATCTATTTTCCCAAAATAATATAAAAATTTCCACTTCAGTTCAGATTTTTTCTCAAAGAGATGAAGAAATTTAAAGTTCTGTTGCAAATTTTTCATAGAAGATAGGAAAAGTTATACTTTGATCGTGAATATTCGAGTTCTATTCTGAATTTTACAAAAGAACATAATTCAATTCTAATTTCCCTAATAAAAAATTTTAAGTTCAATTCTAAATTTTTCGGCGGAAAATAGAAAACTCAATACCATAATTGTGAATATTTTCTAAGAATATAAGAAGTTCTAGTTCAATTTAAAATTTTCGCACGGAAGTGAAGAAGAATTCAAGTTCTCTTCTGAATTTTACCAAAGAACACAATTCAATTCTAATTCCACCAGAGAAAATAAAAATCTTCCAATTCAGTTTCTTATTTCACAAAGACATAAATAAATTTAAAGTTCAATTCTAAATTTTTCTGTGGAAGATAAAAAAAGTAATACCATACTTGTGAATATTTTCATGGAAGATAAAAAGTTCTAGTTCAATTTAAAATTTTCTCAACGAAGTGAAGGAAAGTTCAAGTTCTCTTCTGAATTTTCTCAATGAAAAAGAAATTAGCCATTGATCATATCTATTTTTCCAAATAATATAAAAATTTTTCACTTTAGTTCAGATCTGACTAGAAGAGATGAAAAATTTAAAATACTGTTCCAAATTTTCACAGAAGATAAAAAAGTTCAAGTTCTCTTTGGAATTTTACCAAAGAACACAATTCAATTCTAATTTCTCCAAAGAAAATAAAAATCTTCCACTTCAGTTCTATATTTCACAAAGACATAAAGAAATTTAAAGTTCAATTCTAAATTTTTCGGTAGAAGATAGAAAAAGTAATACCATACTTGTGAATATGTTCCCGGAAGATAAAAAGTTCTAGTTCAATTTAAAATTTTCTCAATGAAGTGAAGAAAAGTTCAAGTTCTCTTCTGATCTTGACCAACGAACACGCTTCATTTCTAATTTCTTCTGAGAAAACAAAAATCTTCCACTTCAGTTCTTTATTTCACAAAGACATAAAGACATTTAAAGTTCAATTCTAATTGTTTGGTGGAAGATAGAAAAAGTAATGCCATACTTGTGAATATTTTCCTGGAAGATAAAAAGCTCTAGTTCATTTTAAAATTTTCTCAACGAAGTCAAGGAAAGTTCAAGTTCTCTTCTGAACTTTACCAAAGAACACACTTCAATTCTAATTTCTCCAGAGAAAACAAAAATCTTCCACTTCAGTTCTTTATTTCACAAAGACATACAGAAATTTAAAGTTCAATTCTAAATTTTTCGGTGGGAGATAGAAAAATTAATACCATACTTGTGATTATTTTCACGGAAGATAAAAAGTTCTAGTTCAATTTTAAATTTTCTCAATGAAGTGAAGGAAAGTTCATGTTCTCTACTGAATTTCACCAAAGAATACAATTCAATTCTAATTTCTACAGAGAAAATAAAAATCTTCCACTTCAGTTCTTTATTTCACAAAAGACATAAAGAAATTTAAAGTTCAATTCTAAATTTTTCGGTGGAAGATAGAAAAAGTAATATCATACTTGTGAATATTTTCCCGGAAGATAAAAATTTCTAGTTCAATTTAAAATTTTCTCAACGAAGTGACGAAAGGTTCAAGTTCTCTTCTGAATTTTACCAAAGAACACACTTCAATTCTAATTTCTCCAGAGAAAATAAAATTCTTCCACTTCAGTTTTAAGTTCCCCAAAGAAATAGAGAAATTTAAAGTTCTATTCCAATTTTTTAGATGGAAGATAGAAAAAATAATACTATGACTGCGATTGTTTTCCATGAAGATCAAAAGTTTCACTTTATTTATAATTTTTCTTAAATTCAGTTCTGATTTTTCTCAAAGAGATGAAAAATTTAAAGTTCTGTTCCAAATTTTTCATTTAAGATAGAAAAAGTTATGCATTGATTGTGAATATTCAACATGAAGATAAGGAACTCAACATTAATTCTGTGTTTTCTTGAAGAAGTGCAAATTGTTAAAGTTCTCTTCTGAATTTTCTTAAAGAAGAGAAAAAAGTTAACTCAATTCTGAATTTTACCAATGAAAATGAAAAAACCTTCCACTTCAATTCTTAATTTCCCAAAGACATAACAAATTTAAAGTTCAGTTCTAAATTTTTCTGTAGAAGATAGGAAAAGTTATACTATGATTGTGATTATTTTCCAGTGAAGATAAAAAGTTTCACTTTAATTCTAATTTTCTTAAGTTCACTACCGATTTTTTGCAAAGAGATGAAAAATCTAAAGTTCTGTTCCAAATTTTTCATAGAAGATAGAAAAAGTAATGCATTGATTTGAATATTCGACATGAAGATAAGGAGCATCACTTTAATTCTGAGTTTTCTCGAAGAAGTGCAAAATGTTCAAGTTCTCTTCTGAATTTTCTTAAAGAAGTGAAAAAAGTTAGCTCAATTCTGAATTTTACCAATGAAAATGAAAAAACCTCCACTTCAGTTCATATTTCCTCAAGGACATAAAAAATTCAAAGTTCTCTTCTATTTTTTCCAAGAAAACAAAAAGGATCCACTTCAGTTCTGTTTTTTTTCTCAAACAGATGAAAAATTTAAAGTTCTATTCTATTTTTAAATTAAATTTTAGATCCTTCGTCTTAAGGATTTACTCATCAAATTTTTAAATTAGAAAATGAGTGACTCGTTATATTATTAAAGACAATCGTTCAAACTCGTTCATCTAACCTTCAAAACAATAGGTTAGGTTAGGTATAAATAAATATTAATAAATAAATAGAAACATATCCACCTGTTTAAGTTAGGTTAGGTTAACTTATCATGAGTGCTCATCATAAGTTAAACTAACCTTTTCCGGCGAGTATGGTTAGGTTAGGTTAGACTAGATTAAGTTAGGTTAGATTAGGTTTGGTTAGGTTAGCCTACGTACGCTTCACTTAGGTTAGCTTAGGTTAGGTGAGAGACATGCAAAAAGTTAGGTGTATGATTAGGTTAGGTTAGGTTAGATTAAGTTAGGTTAGATTAATTTAGGTTAGGTTAAGTTAGGTTAGGCTATGTTAGCCTACGTACGCGCGCGTACGTAGGCTAACCTAACCTAACCTAACCTAACTTAACCTAAACTCACCTAATCATACACCTAACTTTTTGCATGTCTCTCACCTAACCTAAGCTAACCTAAGTGAAGCGTACGTAGGCTAACCTAACCTAACTTAATCTAGTCTAACCTAACCATACTCGCCGGAAAAGGTTAGGTTAACTTATCATGAGCACTCATGATAAGTTAACCTACCCTAACCTAACTTAAACATGTAGAAATGTTTCTATTTATTTATTAATATTTATTTATACCTAACCTAACCTATTGTTTTGATGGTTAGATGAACGAGTTTGAACGATTGTCTTTAATAATAGAACGAGTCACTCATTTTCTAATTTAAAAATTTGATGGGTAAATCCATAAGACAAAGGAGCTAAAATTCAATTTAAAAATAGAAAAGAAATTTAAATTTTTCATCTCTTTGAGAAAAAAAACATAACTGAAGTGGAGCCTTTTTATTTTCTTGGAAAAATTAGAAGAGAACTTTGAATTTTGTATGTCTTTGAAGAATTAAGAACTAAAGTGGAGGTTTTTTCATTTTCATTTGTAAAATTCAGAATTGAGCTAAGTTTTTTCACTTCTTTAAGAAAATTCAGAAGAGAACTTGAACATTTTGCACTTCTTCGAGAAAACTCAGAATTAAAATGATGCTCCTTATCTTCATGTCGAATATTGAAATCAATGTATAACTTTTTCTATCTTCTATGAAAAATTTGGAACAGAACTTTAAATTTTTCATCTCTTTGCAAAAAATCGGTAGTGAACTTAAGAAAATTAGAATTAAAGTGAAACTTTTATCTTCACTGGAAAATAATCACACTCATAGTAAAACTTTTCCTATCTTCTACAGAAAAATTTAGAACTGAACTTTAAATTTTTTATGTCTTTGAGAAATTAAGAACTGAGGTGGAAGGTTTTTTCATTTTCATTGGTAAAATTCAGAATTGAGTTAACTTTTTCTCTTCTTTAAGAAAATTCAGAAGAGAACTTGAACAATTTGCACTTCTTAGAGAAAACTCAGAATTAAAGTGGAGTTCCTTATCTTCATGTTGAATATTCACGATCAATGTATGACTTTTCTATCTTCTATGAAAAATTTGGAACAGAACTTTAAATTTTTCATCTCTTTGAGAAAAATCAGAACTGAATTTAAGAAAAGTTATAAATAAAGTGAAACTTTTGATCTTCGTGGAAAACAATCGCAGTCATATTATTACTTTTTCTTTCTTCCATTTAAAAATTTATAATATAACTTTAAATTTCTTTATGTATTTTGTGAAATAAAGAAATGAAGTGTTAGATTTTTATTTTCTCTGGAGACATTAGACTTGAAGTTTGTTCTTCGGTACAGTTAAGAAGAGAACTTGAAATTTTCGTCACTTCGTTGAGAAAATTTTAAATTGAACTAGAACTTTTTATCTTCCGTGAAAATATTCACAAGTATGGTATTACTTTTTCTATCTTCCACCGAAAAATTTAGAATTGAACTTTAAATTTCTTTATGTCTTTTGTGAAATAAAGAACTGAAGTGGAAGATTTTTATTTTCTCTGTAGAAATTAGAATTGAATTGTATTCTTTGTTGAAATTCAGAAGAGAACTTGAACTTTTCTTCACTTCATTGAGAAAATTTAAAATTGGACTAGAACTTTGTATCTTCCGTGAAAATAATCAAAGGTAAGGTGTTAATTTTTTTATCTCCCACCGAAAAATTTTGAATTGAAATTTAATTTTCTTTATCTCAATGTGAAATAAACAAGTGATGTGGGAGATTTCTGTCTTATCTGTAGTAATTAAAATTAAAGTGTGTTCGTTGGTAAAGTTCAGAAGAGAACTTGAACTTTCCTTGACTTCGTTGAGAAAATTTTAAAATGAACTAAAACTTTTTATCTTCCGTGAAAATATTCACAAGTATGGTATTACTTTTTCTATCTTCGACCGAAAAATTAGAATTGAACTTTAAATTTCTTTATGTCTTTTTGAAATAAAGAACTGAAGTGGAAGATTTTTGTTTTGTCTGGAGAAATTAGAATTGAGGTGTGTTCTTTGGTAAAGTTCAGAAGAGAACTTGAACTTTTCTTCACTTCGTTGAGAAAATTTTAAATTGAACTAAAACTTTTTATCTTCCGGGAAAATATTCACAAGTATGATATTACTTTTTCTATCTTCCACCGAAAAATTTAGACTTGAACTTTAAATTTCTTTATGTCTTTGTGAAATAAAGAACGGAAGTGGAAGATTTTTAGTATCTCTGGAGAAATTAGAATTGAATTGTGTTCTTTGGTAAAATTCCGAAGAGAACTTGAACTTTTTTATCTTCAGTGAAAAATTTGGAAAAGTATTTTAAATTTTTCATCTCTTCAAGCCAGATCTGAACTAAAGTGGAAAATTTTTATATTATTTGGAAAAATAGAAATGATCAATGGCTAATTTCCTTTTCATTGAGAAAATTCAGAAGAGAACTTGAACTTTCCTTCACTTCGTTGAGAAAATTTTAAATTGAACTATAACTTTTTATCTTCCATGAAAATATTCACAAGCATGCTATTACTTTTTCTATCTTCCACCGAAAAATTTAGAATTGAACTTTAAATTTCTTTGTCTTTGTGAAATAAAAAACTGAAGTGGAAGATTTTTGTTTTCTCTGATGAAATTAGAATTGAAATGTGTTCTTTGGTAAAGTTCAGAAGAGAACTTTAATTCTTCTTCACTTCGTTGAGAAAATTTTAGATTGAACTAGAACTTTTTATCTTCCGGGAAAATATTCACAATTATGGTATTACTTTTTCTATCTTCCACCGAAAAATTTAGAATTGAACTTTAAATTTTTTATTGGGGAAATTAGAATTGAATTGTGTTCTTTTGTAAAATTCAGAATAGAACTCGAATATTCACGATCAAAGTATAACTTTTCCTATCTTCTATGAAAAATTTGCAACAGAACTTTAAATTTCTTCATCTGTTTGAGAAAAAAAATCTGAACTGAAGTGGAAATTTTTATATTATTTTGGGAAAATAGATTTGATCAATAACTTATTTCATTTTCATTGAGAAAATTCAGAGTCGAATTTGAACTTTTGTTCTTCCGGGAAAATATTTGGAACAGAACTTTAATTTTTTTCATCTCTTTGAGAAAGGTCGGAATTGAATTTAAGAAAATTTAGAATTAAAGTGAAACTTTTTATCTTCATGGAAAATAATCACAATCATTGTGTAACTTTTCCTATCTTCTACGGAAAAATTTAGAAGTGTCCAACTCAGAAAAGCCCGAAATAGTAATTACATATCCCAAATCATAATTTTCTGAAAGCACACACCAATGAAAGGCTAAGAAATCAAGCTCAGAAAAGCCTGAAATAGCAAACTACTCATCCCAAACTATTGGTTTCAGACAACAAACACCTATGATGGACTAAGAATCCTAGCTCTGAAAAGTCCAAATAGCAAACTACACATCCCAAGTCATAATTTTCTGACAACACACACCTATGAAAGGCTAAGAAACCTAGCTAATAAAAGCAGGAAATAGCAAATTAACCATCCCAAATCATAAGATTCAGACAGCACTCACCTATGAACGGCTAAGAAAACTAGCTCGGAAAAGTCAGAAATAGCAACCCACACATCCCAAATCATAGGTTTCAGACAACACAAACATATGAAAGACTAAGAAATCCAACTCAGAAAAGCCCGAATTAGTAATTTACATATCCCAAATCATAGGTTTCGGACAACACTCACCTATGAACGGCTAAGAAACCTAGCTCAGAAAAGTCAAAAATAGCAAACTAGTCATCCCAAACTATAGGTTTCAGACAACAAACACCTATGAAAGGCTAAGAAATCCAGCTCAGAAAAGTCAAAAGTAGCAATCCACCCATCCCAAATCATAGGTTTCAGACAACACACACCAACGAAAGACTAAGAAATCTAGCTTAGAAAAGCCCGAAATAGTAATTTACATATCCCAAGTCATAGGTTTCAGACAAGATTCACCTATGAAAGACTAAGAAACCTTAGCTCAGAAAAGCCTGAAATAGCAAACTACTCATCCCAAACTAGAAGTTTCAGACAACAAACGCCTATGATGGACTATGAATCATAGCTCTGAAAAGTCCAAATAGCAAACTACACATCCCAAATCTTAATTTTCTGACAACACATACCTATGAATGGATAAGAAATCTAGCTCAGAAAAGACAAAAATAGCAAACCACTCATCCCAATCATAGGTTTCAGTCAACACACACCTATGAAAGGCTAATAAATCCAGCTCAGAAAAGTCAGAAATAGCAAACTACATATCCCAAATCATAGGTTTCAGTCAACACACACCAACGAAAGACTAAGAAACCTATCTCAGAAAAGTCAAAAATAGCAAACTATTCACCCCAAACTATTGGTTTCAGACAATATTCACCTATGAAATACTAGGAAACCTTAGCTCAGAAAAGCCTGAAATAGCAAACTACACATCCCAAATCATAATTTTCTGACAACACATACCTATGAAAGGCTAAGAAACCTAGCTCAGAAAAGTCAAAAATAGCAAACTACACATCCCAAATCATAGGTTTTAGTCAACACACACCTACGAAAGGCTCAGAAATCCAGCTCAGAAAAGTCCAAAAAGCAAACCACTCATCCCAAATCATAGGTTTCAGTCACCACACACCTATGAAAGACTAAGAAATCCAACTCAGAAAAGCTCGAAATAGTAATTTATATATCCCAAATCATAAGTTTCAGACAACATTCACCTACGAAATACTAAGAAACCTTAGCTCAGAAAAATCTGAAATAGCCAACTACTCATCCCAAACTCGAAGTTTCAGACAACAAACACCTATGAGTGACTAAGAATCCTAGCTCTGAAAAGTCCAAAAGCAAACTACACCTCCCAAATTATAATTTTTCTGAAAGCACACACCTATGAAAGGCTAAGAAATCTAGCTCAGAAAAGTCAAAAATAGCAAATTAACCATCCCAAATCATCGGTTTCAGTCAACACACACCTACGAAAGGCTAAGAAATCAAGCTCAGAAAAGTCAAAAAATAGCAACCCACACATCCCAAATCATAGGTTTCAGACATCACACACCTACGAAAGACTAAAAAATCTGGTTATGAAAAGTCGGAAATAGCAAATTAAATATCCCAAATCATAAGTTTCAGTCAACACACACCTACGAAAGGCTAAGAAACCTAGCTCATCAAAGCCTGAAATAGCAAACTACTCATCCCAAACTATTGGTTTCAGACAACATTTACCTAGGAAATACTAGGAAGCCTTAGCTCAGAAAAGCCTGAAATAGAAAACTACAAATCCCAAATCATAATTTTCAGACAGAACATACATACGAAAGGCTAAGAAACCTTAGCTCAGAAAAGTCAAAAATAGCAAACCACACATTCCTAATCATAGGTTTAAGACAGCACACACCAATGAAAGACTAAGAAATCTAGCTCAGAAAAGCCAGAAATAGTAATTTACATATCCCAAATCGTAAGTTTCAGACAACACACACCTACGAAATACTAGGAAACCTAGCTCATAAAAGCCTGAAATAGCAAACTATTCATCCCAAACTATAGGTTTCAGACAACAAACGCCTATGAGAGACTAAGAATCCTAGCTCTGAAAAGTCCAACTAGAAAACTACACATCCCAAATCATAATTTTCTGACATCACATACCTATGAAAGGGTAAGAAATCCAGCTCAGAAAAGTCAAAAATAGCAAACTACTCATCCCAAACTATAGGTTTCAGACAACAAACACCTGTGAGGGACTAAAAATCCTAGCTCTGGAAAGTCCAAATAGCAAACTACACATCCCAAATCATAATTTTCTGACAAGACACACCTATGAAAGGCTAAGAAACCTAGCTAATAAAAGCCGGAAATAGCAAATTAACCATCCCAAATCATAAGTTTCAGTCAACACACACCTAAGAAAGGCTAAGAAATCCAGCTCAGAAAAGTCCAAAAGCAAACTACTCATCCCAAACTAAAGGTTTCAGACAACAAACACCTATGAAAAGCTAAGAAATCTAGCTCAGAAAAGTCAAAAATAGTAATTTATATATCCCAAATCATAAGTTTCTGACAACACACACCTATGAAAGGCTAGGAAGCCTAGCTCAGAAAAGTCAAAAATAGCAAACTACTCATCCCAAACTATAGATTTCAGACAGCAAACGCCTATGAGAGACTAAGAATCCTAGCTCTGAAAAGTCCAATTTGCAAACTACACATCCCAAATCATAATTTTCTGACAACACACACCTATGAAAGGGTAAGAAATCCAGCTCAGAAAAGTCAAAAATAGCAAACCATTCATCCCAAATAATAGGTTTCAGACAACACATACCTATGAAAGACTAAGAAATCCAACTCAGAAAAGTCAAAAATAGCAACCCATACACCCCAAATCATAGGTTTCAGAAAACACACATCAACATAAGACGGGGTCCGGGGAGGGCCTTTGAGGGTCTGTGGGACCCTTGAGGGCCGGGTGGTCCTTTGGGAGCTTAGGGGACCTTTGAGGACCAGGGGCTTCCTTCGGGGTTGGGGTAGGGGTATCGGAACCCTTTGGGGTTGGGGTAGAGGACCTCACAACACTGTTCAAATGGAACTTGTGGATTATAACGACCACAGAGTTTCACCCTCAAATCCTCTTCTAAAATCTCTTCAAAAATCATCTTTTAAAATGTCTCTAACTGTTTCGCCGAAATAATTCCCTAAAATAATAATTTGTTCTGAAAAGATATAATAAAGCCTTAAAAAAGTATTAAAATTGAGGCTCAGGAGCCTTTGGGGTGCGGGGGACCCTTTGGGAGCCCGGGGGACCTTTGAGGATCGGGGGCTACCTTCGGGGTGGGGGGGGAGGGATCGGAACCCTTGGGGGTTGTGGTAGGGGACCTCACAACACTGTTCAAATGGAGCTTGTGTATTATAACGACCACAGAGTTTCACCCTCAAATCCTCTTCTAAAATCATCTTTTAAATCATCTTTTAAAATGTATCTAACTGTTTCGCTGAAATAATTCCATAACCTGTCTAAAACAGTTTCGCCCAAATAATCCCTAAACGTAATTTCAGCGTGTTCCTTTTGTTTTTGGCATCTCTGCGCTGACACATTTCAAATTACTAAGAAACCTGATTCCCACGCTAAAACAATTCATCGCTAGGATGTTTCTTGGAGAATTGTTTCCATGGCGTTTGGTTATTAATATCTTTTGGAGTTCGACCAGTAGAGTTGTTTCCGAGGCAAAGACATTAATGACTTGGATCTATTCCTGGAGAATCGTTTCTAGGTGAAAATTTTTAAATTCTGACAGATGATGTCATTGGTTGATTGATCTGTAAAGAAAGGGGAATTAATTTGTTGTTTCTAAGGGGAATTATTGATTCACGATAGGGGAATTGAGGTCGACAGCACAGGTATTCCAAATTCCTGGACGGCATAACATTTGGCTCGAGCAACAACATGAAGTAAGTGTCATTGACCAGCCCCCATTAGACTCAATAATCCATCAAAGTGAGAAAGTTCCTGTTTTTCCATTCTCACTGACAACAAACAGACATAAATGTGAGAAAGTTCTTGTTTTTTCATTCTCACTGACAAAAACCATAAAAACATCCATAAATTACTGTTGACATCCATGAAAAACATCAAATAAATTGACCAACACACATAACCATCCAAGAAAACATCCATAAATGTGACAAAATTCCTGTTTTTTCATTCTCACTGACAACAAACAGACATAAATTATGCAAAAAAAAGTTGTAGGTGGCAGCAAGGGTGTCGCGTGGGAGATATTAGGGCTTCTCTACTACTGATACCTCGAGATCTATTGCAAGTGCCTTAATTCAATCCAGATCTCAAGAGTTGGAGGAAAATAGAGATCATGTGAAGTTCATTTTTCGCGCTATTTGCTTTCTTGGCCACCAGAGTCTTGCTTTGAGGGGTCATGACGAATCAGAATCATCTGCAAACCGGGAAAGCTTGGTTGAAATGATGGAGGAAATGTCTAAAGGCAACGAAAATCTAAAGGCCCAGTTACAGGGCCGATATGGTCACTATTGCAGTCATCAGTACCAAAATGACACAGATAAACTGATAGAAAATGCTTTGCGCCAAGACATTATTTCAGAAGTAAAATTACTTTGCTATTCTTATCGACGAGACAAAAGATGTTTCTAGAAAAGAACAATTAGCGATCCTACTCAGGTACATATCAAAAGAAAAAGTAGTTGAGCGACCAATCGGCTGCTATCACATGCACAAATGAGACGCCGAGAGCTTATCCACCTCGATTTGTGAAACTATAGAAAAGTATGGTCTAGATTTGATGCGGTGTATTGCCCAATGTTATGACGGCGCATTCGTTATGAGTGGGGAATTTAACGTAGTTCAAGCGAAGTTTAGGGAGAAGGTACCTCATGCAGTTTATTTACACTGTCGCGCCCACAGATTGAACTTGGTTTTGATAGACTTCCAAAAAAATATTAGCAAACTTTCAGAATTTTCTCTGTGGTGCAAAGACTTTGCGCATTTATATAATGCAGAAATACTCGACACGAGCTATTTGTGCAATCCCAGCCTATTAGTGGGCAAAAAGTCTTGGAGCTTGAGAAGACCGGCCAGACTCGCTGGTTTTACGCAGTCCGCTCTATTTCGAAGGTGAAGACAAGATTTAATTGTATTGTTGCTGTGCTTGTCACGGTCGCTGATAGTTCCAACGGCGAGGCAGCGTGTGAGACAAAAGGACTACTTGACAAAATCAACTCTGCCTATTTTGTCTCAACTTTGCACATAATGGAAAAAGTATTAGTCATTGTAAATTGTTTATCAGAGCAATTTCAATCCGAAAGTTTGTTGATTTATAAGGCATTTGCACTGATTTCTGGGACATATAAGACACTCCAAAAGCTTAGAAATGATAATGAATGGAACAACTTAAGCAAAAACATAGCCAAACTCTTGGCTTTACACGATATCCGGGAATCGAAGTCTCCACAATCTAAAACCAGTACCCATAGCAAGAGAATTCAAACCATTTCCATTAATCTCAAAGGCTTCCTTTAAAACACATGCACCGGTAAACGCAATACCATTCAGCCAGCTCAACCGTAGTCCGAGAAACATCTGTATTGTGAGGTAAAAAACTGTTTCACGAGTGAGATGGACCAACATTTCATGCAAAATATGCTTCTGCTCGACGCTTTATCTGCTTTTGACCCCCTCAAGTTCCAATTTTCTCGAACTTTTGAAAGTGGAAAAGTTTATGTATCATTATAAAGGGATTCTCGATGACCATGCCATAGAATCCCAGCTTTCTCTTGCAAAGCTGAATCTGTCAAAAAGTGATATTTCAAAGATGGATCTTCTTCGAGCTATCGAAATCTTATCCGACCTCCCAGTTGCCTATTCTGCAGTGCTAAAATTGATGAAGCTAGTTGCTACTTTGCCTGTGACCACTGCCAGCAATGAACAATTCTTCTCGGCATTAGAGCGTGTGAAGGACTATCTGCGATCGACGATGGGAAAAGAAAGACTCAATGATATCATGATAATTGACGTTGAAAAGCAGGAGGTAAAAAAAATGGATTTGGATTGATTAGTCGACGATTTTGCCAAGCAGCGAAGTTGTCGCTACTGCCTGTTTAGGTATGTTTGCTCAATGTTGTTTTTTTTAATCTTCATTAAAAAAAAATTGAAAAAAATCCTTGTACCCCCCCTACATTTTCGTGAATTGGCACCACTTCTGTTAATTTGCTTTTAGGGCAATAGACCCTATTGTCATTCTCAGATTCTTTTATTTCATTTCTCATGGCTGGCAGGCTCGGCTTTAGATCTTTTATTCCTTAATACGCTTTGAGTTTGAGTGAAGACATTTTTTCACTGTGTGGATTTTTTTTTCAAAACTCGTTTTAGTAGACTCAGTCCCCTTATTAAGGGGACTGAGAGAGGTAGAATTCCAGAAGGGGATCTCAAGCATCCGATTAAGCATTTTTGGTTATGGAGATTTTAGTCATACACTTTTTACAATTCAAACCCTCCCCACTTCTTGGAATAACATAAAAAGTACCCTGGTGTCATATGCCACTTTACGATGTTGTTGCCAAGACCAATGTATGCTAAGCATACAGACGTAAGCGTGAGCTTTTAAATTAACTCTTAAATAACTTTCGATGATGTTTGGTAGTCCTCTAGTACTGGAGATATAAAAGGAATAAAAAGGACACACCCAGTGTATCAAGCTCTTTTTCGAAATTTCCGAAAAAGTATTTTCGCAATTAACTTCTACTAGTAAGATAGTCATGGATAACAGTTTGTTATTCCAAAATTTAATTTAAAGAATTTTTTCACTTCAGGGTTTTTTCCTAATTTTTCACTTACTAAGGGGGCTAGTAGGGTATTATCCAAGAGGTAGAATTGTAATCCCTCGGCTAATGGGCTTAGACAATGGAGATTGTAATGATTACCCTTTTTATGATTTCCAGTCTTTCAACTCCAGAAATGGCCCCAAACAGTGTAATTTTTCGTACCATATGACACTATATGTTGGCATTATCAAGGTGAGCTTAGAAAAAGCACGTTGATAAGACGAAGAGCTTTTAAATGAGCTATTAAGCTTCTCTCTATGATGTTGCAGTAGGCGGCTAAGCCCACTAGTCAGCAGCTGATTTATGAAACTTACTAAGAAGACTGGTAGGGCAAACAAATAGGGGGTGAATCTAAATCTCTTGTTAAGAGTTTTGATCATTGAGATTAAAATGGTACTCTTTCCGTGGTTACAAGCCTTTCCGTTCGAGAAATGGCACCAAAAAGAACTATTTTTGGTGCTACGCCTACGCCATTTTCGAGGGTTTCCAAGATCCTTTTCGAAATCATCATAACTTTGTTTTTACAATGAGCTTTCCCCAATAAGATTAAATGAAATATTAATTATCATTCCAGAACAAGAGTCAAATGACAATTTTTTCTCGTTAGATGCTTTTTTTAAGCTAGGTTGTTCTCTTTACTCTTTACTAAGTTGAAGCGACCACTACCACCATGATTTTGTCATCTTGAGACCGTGCGAGGTAAAATTTCGACCACTATCATTTCCTTTTTCTCAAGTTTTAGGTTAATGCTTGACTCCCACCAAATACAAATTTGTAGCCGCAAAATGATTTTGTATCACACTGCAAAAGCCACAGTCTTTGCAAAAAATTTTTACATTTACTACGAATTTCTGTGTCCTATCAAAGTTGAATTTTACCAACTGCTATTAGAGTCGGTCGGCGAAACTAATAATTTTGTTTGCTTTATAAGCCTGCTACACTGAATCCGGAAACTACAACTGAATGTTGAAATGGCTCTTTCCAGGGGTTCGACGTAGAGGACGATTAGATCAGGCGTCTCCAGCTTGACCTATCGCTTGCCAGGCTCGTGGTTCTTTCCTATGGGATGTGGACCTAGGCAAGAAATCTGTTCGCTTCTCATAGGTGGGATCGAAGTCAAACACGAATCGTGCTGGAGCATAATGTGGCATACGAAGGGGGTGGCTGTACCAGCAAACAGTGGGCTGGGCGAGCTGCGTCGAGAAGGGAGTTTGTGAAGCACGTGACTGGAAGGTCTGGTTGCTATCAAATTGTTTGCAATGAGACCCTGATTTCTTCAACGATATTTGGTTGGAGCGACGTCGACGGCGTTGTGGACAGATTTTGCGGCTAACCACATCTCCGCTCCATACAACAGCACCGTGATGACTGGCGTGCTGTAAATTTGCATTTTGGTAAGATGGCTTGTATTTGGCTTTTGCCAAATGCTATTTAGCCTCCCAACAACCGCTCACGCTTTGATACCTCGAGATGTAAGGTCTTTTGTGATTTAACCATCTTTCAAAAGAGTGAATTCAAGGTAAGTGAAGTCTCCAACCGCATTTATTGGGTTGTTCCCGATGCTGACTTCCTTTACAGTAGAGAGCGACGTAGGGTGCTTGATGGGTACAACTTTTTGTTTTCCGCCAGCTGATCTGGATACCAGCTTTCAAGGCTTCCTCAGAAATTACATGGAGGGTTTTGTCGACTTTTTTTTACAGTGTCCGCAACTAAGGCTATGTCATCTGTGAAGTCAGCCTCAGTAGGTATATGGTCTCCCGACTGAAGACTGAATCAAAGACGATTTGTTGTTCAAGTCATGGCGTAGTCTATCATGCGGTTGAAGAGCTGTGGAATGGTGGTGCAAATTTGCCGGACGCCTGTCTTCGCTGAGAATGTGGGGCTGCGTCTTCGATTGAGTTGCATGCAGCTCTTTGTACCATCATATGGCTTTTCGAAAATGGGCAATATTTCTGGGGTAGGTCTGTAGTTCTCAGTATCAGCCAGAGCAGGGGCGTCGTTTGGGGGTGGCAAGAGGGGCGGTTGCCCCCCCCCAATAATATGGATAAAAAAAAATTTATACATCCCATGCCCTTTGACTATCCAGATTTTGACCCCTCTTGCCCCCCCCCCCCCAACAAAAAAGCTGGAGATTCGCCCCTGAGCCAGAGCGAACAGTAATCTACAGAATCGAAAGCTGCCTTGAAGTCATCAAATGCGATATGTGCTATTCGTTAAAAGTCTTATGTTTACTTCAACAAATGGCCCATAGTGAAGATTTAGTCCGTAGTCAATGGCGAAAAGTTTACCGGAAACGGAGAGAAGCTTAACCTCGCTTAAAGCAGATTTGTTGATTGCCCTTTTGTTTTCAAAATGACAATATGATGCCAGCACGCCAATCTTTTGGTATACATTTCGTTGTCAATATAACTGAAAAGGTTAGCTGGAGCCACTTGATCATCATCTCATATTTTAATTCATATTTACTTCATATTTTTGTCTTTTCTCTTCTTTTCTCCCGGTAAGTAACTGGCTATTGTTCTCTGAGCTTGTGATCGGTATATGTTCCCCTGAATTTACAGGCGAAGGAGCCTTCGGGGGGATTACTACAGTGTATTATTGCATGCGTGTTGATTATGAATGAAACTTATTTTATCTGAGCTCGAATTGACGAGAGTAGAGATGGGGGTACCAGCGCAATCCCTCACCCCTGCTGCCACCTACAACTTTTTCTTAACACCATATATTGGCACGAGAACCACGTGGTTTATGGTTTTTGTCAATGAGAATTTGAAAAAACAGGAATTTTGTCACATTTATGTATGTTTTCTTGGATGGTTATGTGTGTTGGTCGATTTATTTGATGTTTTTCATGGATGTTTAATGGTTTTTGTCAGTGAGAATGAAAAAACAGGAACTTTGTAACATTTATGGATGTAAACAGCAATTCATGTCTGTTTTATGGTTTTCTCAGTGAGAATGAAATAACAGGAACTTTGTCACATTTATGGATGTCAACAGCAATTCATGTCTGTTTTATGGTTTTCTCAGTGAGAATGAAAAAACAGGAACTTTCTCACTTGGAAAACCATAAACCACGTGGTCCTGTCACGAGTAGCACCTGTGAATTTGATTTACATAATCGCTAGGGGAAATTATTGATTCACGAAGGGGATAATTAAGAAACATTAAGGCTTCTTTAATCTTAGGTCTGAGGGATAAACATTCTTTAGGTCAGAGAGAAAAATTAATATTCTATTTTTAAATAGGGCTTCATTGATCTTTAGTGTCAGGAATTATAATTGACATCACTTGTTATCTTGGAATTATGTGGGAGTCTAAAGAGATATAAATTCTATTTTTAAATACGGCTTCACGGAGCTTTAAGTCGGAGAGATAAATTGATATTCTAGCGAAACCCTAATAGTTTATCTAGGAAAATTTATGAGATGAAGAGATTAACGCAGGAAAGGGTTTCCTAGAAATTTGAAATGCTTTAGCTCAGAGATGCCAAACAAAAGGAACACGCTAAAATTACGTTTAGTGTTTATTGGGGAGAAACCGTTCTATTTCTGTGATTTTTTTGGCGAAAAAGTTAGAGAAATTTTGAAAGAAGATTTTAGGAAAGGTTTTAGAAGTGAATTTGAGGGTGAAACTCTGTGGTCGTTATAATACACAAGTTTCATTTGAACAGTGTTGTGAGGTCCTCTACCCCAACCCCAAAGGGTTCCGATCCCCCACCCCAACCCCGAAGGAAGCCCCCGGTACTCAAAGGTCCCCCAAGCTCCCATAGAGCCCCAACCCTCCAAACGCCCTCCTCAGACCCTCAAAGGCCCTCCTCTGGTCCTCAAAGGGCCCCCCGACCCCCAAAGGGCACCCCGGCCCCCAAAGGCCCTCCCCCCGGTCCTCAAAGGTCCCCCGGTTCCCAAAGGCCCCCCAGGCTCCCAAAGGGCTCCCCAGACCCTCAAAGGCCCACCCCGGGGCCCCCAAAAGCACACCGAGCTCCCAAAAGACCACCGGGGTCCCAAAGACCTTCACCCGGTCTCCAAATGTCCCCCAGGCTCTCAACCGGCCCCCAGGACCCCCAAAGGCCCCCTACCGGTCCCCAAAGGTCCCCCAGGCTCCCAAAGGGCACCCCACCCTCCCCTCCCTCTCCTCCCCCTCCTCACAACCCCCCATCCCCCCAATCACCCTCCCCCCTCCCCTCCCCTCCCACTCCCCTTTCTCCCCTCCCCCCTCCCCATTTTTTTAATATTTTTTGTGCATTGAGACACAGAAGGGCACCCTCCCCCAAGGGTCCCCCAAACACCCGCCCCGGGCCCTCCAAAGAGTCCCCGCTCCATTTTTTTAATACTTTTTTATTGCTTTATTATATATTTTCTGAACAAGTTCCATTCATAATGTCATTCCTAAACCTATTTTCCAACCTCAAAGAGTCCCCTCCCCAATTCGTAAATACTTTCTTTAATTTTTTAACATGGTATATTTTTTTTTTTACTTTTTACGTATCTTAAAATGACATGAAATATGCTTACGGCTCTACCAGTCATACTCTGTGCTTGTTCATGGACACGACGCGGCTTTTCCACTGGTACTCTATGGCAGGTTATCGACACTACCGAGTTTTTTGCATGCATTAAATCAGTATTTTTTACGCAGTGGAAGGATCAACACACAATTCATATCTGTAAAAAGTGAAGATGAATTATTCGACGAAAGTATGTGCACATGAAAAAATCATTGTCGTGTTGAACGCTGACAAGGAGAAATACCTGAACTATAAAACGAGTGCAAGTGGAGATTTTATTGGCAATGTATACATACTTTGTCATGCCAATGAGGAGTTAAATTCCTTTGGTGTACCCAAAAATTTCCATCATGTAAGTGGTGGATATGCAAGAGTAACATTACCAGAGAAATTAGTAGTCAAAGAGAATGCCAACTTAAAAATAATAGTTGATGAAGAGGGACAACTTCTAGCTAATGGTTCTGGTAGCATGTTAGCCGTTGATAGATCTTATCGCAATTCTTCCGGTGTTAACATTCGAATGAAAGCAAAAGGAAAAAGAAGACAAGCATACAGCTGCATCAACATCATAAATCATATCATGTCAATGTGCCAAAACTGCTATCTATGTAAAAATAATGTGACAATAGACAGTGAAATCGCAGGCAGAATAAAGAGGACATTAGCAGACAATATCATCAATGAATATAAAGATGAATTGACGGAAAGTGAAGCGCAAGTGTACTAATAATGTATAATAATGTATTTAACATATTTTTATATCAATATTCTACATGTCCTTATTACATTAAAAATATCTTATGCATTATTTTGTTAAGTTTTCATTATTTTTAGGGTATGCTAGAACTTCAAACGTTCAGAATATCTATTAAAAAGGTCAGAGATGTAAGAAAAATAATTTTAGAGATAATGATACTACTAGCAGGCTCAATTTTTCATAGAAGATAGAAAAGTTCAAGTTCTCTTCTGAATTTTACCAAAGAACACAATTCAATTCTAATTTCACCAGAGAAAATAAAAAGCTTACTCTTCACTTTTAAGTTCACCAAGACATAAAAAATTTAAAGTTCACTTCTAAATTTTTCCGTAGAAGATAGGAAAAGTTATACTATGATAGTGATTATTTTCCATGAAGATAAAAAGTTTCACTTTAATTCAAAATTTTCTTAAATTCAATTCCGACCTTTCTCAAAGAGTCAAATTTAAAGTTCTATTCCAAATATTTTCCCGGAACAAGAAAAATCCCAAGACATAAAAAATTTAAAGTTCACTTCTAAATTTTTCCGTAGAAGATATGAAAAGTTATACTGTGGTTGTGATTATTTTCTATGAAGATAAAAAATTTCACTTTACTTCTAAATTTTCTTGAATTCAATTCCGACCATTCTCATAGAGATGGAAAAATTTAAAGTTCTGTTCCAAATATTTCCCCCGGAAGAAGAAAAGTTCAACTTCGATTCTGAATTTTCTCAATGAAAACGAAATAAGTTATTGATCAATTCTATTTTCCCAAAATAATATAAAATTTTACACTTCAATTCAGATTTTTCTCAAAGAGATTAAAAAATTTAAAATATTGTTCCAAATTTTTCTTAGAAGATAGAAAAGTTCAAGTTCTAATATTAATTTTACCATAGAACACAATTCAATTCTAATTTCTCCAGAGAAAATAAAAAGCTTCCATCACAGTTTTAAGTTTACCAAGACATAAAAAATTTTAAGTTCAGTTATAAATTTTTCCATAGAAGGTAGGAATAGTTATACTTTGATTGTGATTACTTTCTATGAAGATAAAAAGTTTCACTTTAATTCTAAATTTTCTTAAATTCAGTTCCGACCTTTCTCAAAGAGATGAAAAAATTTTAAGTTCTGTTCAATATATTGTCTCGGAAGAAGAAAAGTTCAACTTCGATTCTGAATTTTCTCAGTGGAAATTAAATATGTTCTTCGATCAATTCTATTTTCCCAAGATAATATAAAAATTTTCCACTTCAGTTCAGATTTTTATCAAAGAGATGAAAAATTTAAAATACTATTCCAAATTTTTCATAGAAGATAGAAAAGTTCAAGTTCTGTTCTGAATTTTACCAACAAACACAATTCAATTCTAATTTCTCCAGAGAAAATAAAAAGCTTCCACTTCAGTTTTAAGTTCACCAAGACAAAAAAAATTTAAAGTTCTGTTCTAAATTTTTCTGTAGAAGATAGGAAAAGTTATAGTATGATAGTGATTATTTTCCATGAAGATAAAAAGTTTCACTTTAATTCTAAATTTTGTTAAATTCAGTTCTGACTTTTCACATAGAGATGAAAGAAATTTAAAGTTCTGTTCCAAATTTTTCATAAAATATTGGAAAAATTATACTTTGATCGTGAATATTCAAGTTCTCTTCTGAATTTTACCAAAGAACACAATTCAATTCTAATTTCTCCAGAGAAAATAAAAAGCTGCCACTTCAGTTTTAAGTTCGCCATGACATAAAAAATTTAAAGTTCAGTTCTAAATTTCTACATAGAAGATAGGAAAAGTTATAATATGATTGTGATTATTTTCTATGAAGATTAAAAGTTTCACTTCAATTTTAAATTTTCTCAAAGAAGTGAAGAAAAGTTCAACTTCGATTCTGAATTTTCTCAATGAAAATATAATAAGTTATTGATCATTTCTATTTTCCCAAAATAATATAAAAATTTTCCACTTCAGTTCAGATTTTTCTCAAACAGATGAAAAAATTTAAAATACTGTTCCAAATTTTTCATAGAAGATAGAAAAGTTCTTGTTCTCTTCTGAATTTTACCAAAGAACATAATTCATTTCTAATTTATCCAGAGAAAATAAAAAGTTTCCATATTACTTTTAAGTCTACCACGACATAAAAATTTAAAGTTCAATTCTAAATTTTTCCATAGAAGATCGGAAAAGTTATACTATGAGTTTGATTATTTTCAATGACGATAAAAAGTTTCACTTTAATTCTAAATTTTCTTAAGTTCAATTCCAACCTTTCTCAAAGAGATGAAAAAATTTGAAGTTCTGTTCCAAATATTTTCCCTGAAAAAGAAAAGTTCAAAAATTTTCTCAAAGAAGTGAAGAAAAGTTCAACTTCGATTCTGAATTTTCTCAATGAAAATGATATAAGTTATTGATCATTTATATTTTTTCAAAATTATATAAAATCTTCCACTTCAGTTCATTATTTCACAAAGACATAAAGGAGTTTAGAGTTCAATTCTAAATTTTTCGGTGGAAGATAGAAAAAGTAATACCATACTTGTGATTATTTTCCCGGACGATAAGAAGTTATAGTTCAATTTAAAATTTTCTCAACGGAATGAAGAAAAATTCTAGTTCTCTTCTGAATTTTACCAAAGAACACAATTCAATTCTAATTTCACCAGAGAACATAAAAATCTACCACTTCAGTTCAATATTTCACAATGACATAAAGAAATTTAAAGCTCAATTCTAAATTTTTCGGTGGAAGATAGAAAAAGTAATACCATACCTGTGAATATTTACTCGAAGAGATGAAAAATTTCATATACTGTTCCAAATTTTTCACGCAAGATAAAAAAGTTCAAGTTCTATTCGGAATTTTACCAAAGAACACAATTCAATTCTATTTTCTCCAGAGAAAATAAAAATCTTCCACTTAAGTTCTTTATTTCACAAAGACAAAGAAATTTAAAGTTCAATTCTAAATTTTTCGGTGGAAGATAGAAAAAGTGATACCATACTTGTGAATATTTTCCCGGAAGATAAAAAGTTCTAGTTCAATTTACAATTTTCTCAACGAATTGAAGAAAAGTTCAAGTTCTTTTCTTAATTTTACTAAAGAACACGCTTCAGTTGTAATTTCACCAAAGAAAATAAAAATCTTACACTTCAGTTCTATATTTCACAAAGACATAAAGAAATTTTAAATTCAATTCTAAATTTTTCAGTGGCCGATAGAATAAGCAAAACCATACTTGTGAATATTTTCACGGGAGATAAAAAGTTCTAGTTCAATTTAAAATTTTCTCAGCGAAGTGAAGAAAAGTTCAAGTTCTCTTATGAAATTTAACAAATAACACAATTCAATTATAATTTCTACAGAGAAAATAAAAATCTTCCACTTCACTTTTAAGTTTCACAATGAAATAAAGAAATTTAAAGTTCTATTCTAAATTTTTAGATGAAAGATAGAAAAAGTAACACTATGATTGTGATTATTTTCCATGAAGATCAAAAGTTTCACTTTATTTATAATTTTTCTTATATAAGAATAAGGTGCATCACTTTAATTCTGAGTTTTCTCAAAGAAGTGCAAAATGTTCAAGTTCTCTTCTGAATTTTCTTAAAGAAGTGAAAAAAGTTAGCTCAATTCTGAATTTTACCAATGAAAATGAAAAAACCTTCCACTTCAGTTCATAATTTCTCAAAGACATAAAAAATTTAAAGTTCAGTTCTAAATTTTTCTGTAAAAGATAGGAAAAGTTATACTATGATTGTGATTATTTTCCAGTGAAGATAAAAAGTTTCACTTTAATTCTAATTTTCTTAAATTCACTTCCGATTTTTTTGCAGAGATGAAAAATTTAAAGTTCTGTTCCAAATTTTTAATATAAGATAGAAAAAGTTATAAATTTATTTTGAATCTTCGACATGAAGATAAGGTGCATCACTTTAATTCTGAGTTTTCTCGAAGAAGTGCAAAATGTTCAAGGTCTCTTCTGAATTTTCTTAAAGAAGATAAAAAAGTTAGCTTAATTCTGAATTTTACCAATGAAAATGAAAAAAGCTTCCACTTCAGTTCTTAATTTCTCAAAGACATAAAAAATTCAAAGTTCTCTTCTAATTTTTCCAAGAAAATAAAAAGGTTACACTTCACTTCTGTTTTTTTTTCAAAGAGATGAAAAATTTAAAGCTCTATTCTGATTTTAAATTAAATTTTAGCTCCTTTGTCTTATGGATTTACCCCTCAAATTTTTAAATTAGAAAATGAGTGACTCGTTCTATCATTAAAGACAATCGTTCAAACTCGTTCATCTAACCTCCGAAACACTAGGTTAGTTTAGTTATAAATAAATATTAAAAAATAAATAGAAAAATTTATACTTTTTTATTTTTTTTTTTTTTTTTTTAACTTATCATGAGCGCTCATTATAAGTTAACCTAACCTTTTCTGGCGAGTATGGTTAGGTTAGGTTAGGCTAGATTAAGTACGCTTCACTTAGGATAGCTTAGGTTAGGTGAGAGACGGGCAAAAAGTTAGGTGTATGATTAGGTTAGGTTAAATTAAGTTAGGTTAGGTTAAGTTAGGTTAGGCTAGGTTAGCCTACGTACGCGCGCGTACGTAGGCTAACTTAGCCTAACCTAACTTAACCTAACGTAACTTAACTTATCATGAGCGCTCATGATAAGTTAACCTAACCTTTTCTGGCGAGTATGGTTAGGTTAGGTTAGGCTAGATTAAGTACGCTTCACTTAGGATAGCTTAGGTAAGGTGAGAGACAGGCAAAAAGTTAGGTGTATGATTAGGTTAGGTTAGATTAAGTTAGGTTAGGCTAGGTTAGCCTACATACGCCCGCGTTCGTAGGCTGAACTAGCCGAACCTAACAACCTAACAGAACTTAATCTAAACGCACCTCACCTAATCATACACCTAACTTTTTGCCCGTCTCTCACCTAACCTAAGCTATCCTAAGTGAAGCGTACTTAATCTAGCCTAACCTAACCTAACCATACTCGCCAGAAAAGGTTAGGTTAACTTATCATGAGCGCTCATGATAAGTTAAGTTAGGTTAGGTTAAGTTAGGTTAGGCTAGGTTAGCCTACGTAGGCGCGCGTACGTAGGCTAACCTAGCCTAACTTAACCTAACCTAACTTAATCTAACCTAACCTAATCACACACCTAACTTTTTGCCCGTCTCTCACCTAACCTAAGCTATCCTAAGTGAAGCGTACTTAATCTAGCCTAACCTAACCATACTCGCCAGAAAAGGTTAGGTTAACTTATCATGAGCGCGCATGATAAGTTAACCTATCCTAACCTAACTTAAACATGTAGAAATTTTTCTATTTATTTATTAATATTTATTTATACCTAACCTAACCTATTGTTTTGGAGGTTAGATGAAGGAGTTTGAACGATTGTCTTTAATAATAGAACGAGTCAATCATTTTTTAATTTAAAAATTTGAGGGGTAAATCCATAAGACAAAGGAGCTAAATTTTAATTTAAAATTAGAATAGAACTTTAAATTTTTCATCTCTTTGAAAAAAAAACAGAACTGAAGTGTAACCTTTTTATTTTCTTGGAAAAATTAGAAGAGAACTTTGAATTTTTTATATCTTTGAGAAATTATGAACTGAAGTGGAAGCTTTTTTCATTTTCATTGGTAAAATTCAGAATTAAGCTAACTTTTTTATCTTATTTAATAAAATTAAGAAGAGACCTTGAACATTTTGAACTTCTTTGAGAAAACTCAGAATTCAAGTGTTGCACCTTATCTACATGTCGAAGATCCAAAATCAATGTATAACTTTTTCTATATTCTATGAAAAATTTGGAACAGAACTTTAAACTTTTCATCTCTGCAAAAAAATCGGAACTGAATTTAAGAAAATTAGAATTAAAGTGAAACTTTTTATCTTCACTGAAAAATAATCATAATCACAGTATAACTTTTCCTATCTTCTACAGAAAAATTTAGAACTGAACTTTAAATTTTTTATGTCTTTGAGAAATTATGAACTGAAGTGGAAGGTTTTTTCATTTTCATTGGTAAAATTCAGAATTGAGCTAACTTTTTTCACTTCTTTAAGAAAATTCAGAAGGGAACTTGATCATTTTGCACTTCTTCAAGAAAACTCAGAATTAAAGTGATGCACCTTATCTTCATGTCGAAGATTCAAAATCAATGCAGAACTTTTTCTACCTTCTATGAAAAATTTGGAACTGAACTTTAAATTTTTCATCTCTCTGCAAAATATCGGAACTGAAAATAAGAAAATTAGAATTAAAGTGAAACTTTTTATCTTCACTGGAAAATAATCACAATCATAGTATAAATTTCCTTATCTTCTACAGAAAAATTTAGAACTGAACTTTAAATTTTTTATGTCTTTTAGACATTATGAACAGAAGTGGAAGGTTTTTTCATTTTCATTGGTAAAATTCAGAATTGAGCTAACTTTTTTCTCTTCTTTAAGAAAATTCAGAAGAGAACTTGAACATTTTGCACTTCTTCGAGAAAGCTCTGAATTAAAGGGGAGTTCCTTATCTTCATGTTGAATATTCACAATCAATGTATAACTTTTTCTATCTTCTATGAAAAATTTAGAACAGAACTTTAAATTTTTCCTCTCTTTGAGCAAAATCAGAACTTAATTTAAGAAAAATTATAAATAAAGTGAAACTTTTGATCTTCATGGAAAATAATCACAATCATAGTGTTACTTTTTCTATCTTTCATCTAAAAATTTAGAATAGAACTTTAAATTTCTTTATTTCATTGTGGAACTTGAAACTGAAGTGGAAGATTTTTATTTTCTCTGGAGAAATTAGAATTGAAGTGTGTTCTTTGGTAAAGTTCAGAAGAGAACTTGAACTTTTCTTCACTTCTTTGAGAAAATTTTAAATTGAACTAGAACTTTTTATCTTCCGGGAAAATATTCACTAGTATGGTATTACTTTTTCTATCTTCCACCGAAAAATTTAGAATTGAACTTTAAATTTCTTTATGTCTTTGTGAAATAAAGAACTGAAGTGGAAGATTTTTATTTTCTCTGGTAAAATTAGAATTGAATCGTGTTCTTTAGTAAAATTCAGAAGAGAACTTGAACTTTTCTTCACTTCGCTGAGAAAATTGTAAATTGAACTAGAACTTTTTATCTTCCGGGAAAATATTCACAAGTATGGTATCACTTTTTCTATCTTCCACCGAAAAATTTAGAATTGAACTTTAAATTTCTTTATGTCTTTGTGAAATAAAGAACTTAAGTGGAAGGTTTTAATTTTCTCTGGAGAAAATATAATTGAATTGTGCTCTTTGGTAAAATTCCGAAGAGAACTTGAACTTTTTTATCTTGTGTGAAAAATTTTGAACAGTATTTTAAATTTTTTATCTCTTCGAGAAAATATTCACAGGTATGGTATTACTTTTTATATCTTCCACCGAAAAATTTAGAATAGAACTATAAATTTCTTTATGTCATTGTGAAATATTGAACTGAAGTGGTAGATTTTTATTTTATCTGGTGAGATTAGAATTGAATTATGTTCTTTGGTAAAATTCAGAAGGGAACTAGAATTTTTCTGCATTCCGTTGAGAAAATTTTAAATTGAACTAGAACTTTTTATCTTCCGGGAAAATAATCAGAAGTATTGTATTACTTTTTCTATCTTCCACCGAAAAATTTAGAATTGAACTCTAAACTTCTTTGTCTTTGTGAAGTAAAGAACTGAAGTGGAAGATTTCACATTATTTTGGAAAAATATAAATGATCAATAAAATATTTCATTTTCATTGAGAAAATTCAGAATCTAAGTTGAACTTTTCTTCATTTCTTTGAGAAAATTTTTGAACTTTTCTTTTTCCGGGAAAATATTTGGAACAGAACTTCAAATTTTTTCATCTCTTTGAGAAAGGTCGGAATTAAATTTAAGAAAATTTAGAATTAAAGTGAAACTTTTTATCTTCATGGAAAATAATCACAATCAAACTTTTCCTATCTTCTATGTAAAAATTTAGAATTGAACTTTAAATTTTTATGTCTTGGTAAACTTAAAAGTGATATGGAAACTTTTTATTTTCTCTGGATAGAGTAGAAATGAATTATATTCTTTGGTAAAATTCAGAAGAGAACAAGAAATTTTCTATCTTCTATGAAAAATCTGGATCAGAATTTAAGATTTTTTCATCCGTTTCAGAAAAATCTAAATTGAAGTGGAAATTTATTTATTATTTTGGGGAAATAGAAAAGATCAATAACTTATTTCATTTTCATTGAGAAAATTCAGAATCGAAGTTGAACTTTTCTTCACTTCTTTGAGAAAATTTAAAATTGAAGTGAAACTTTTAATCTTCATAGAAAATAATCACAATCATATTATAACTTTTCCTATCTTCTATGTAGAAATTTAGAACTGAGCTTTAAATTTTTTATGTCATGGCGAACTTAAAACTGAAGTGGCAGCTTTTTATTTTCTATGGAGAAATTAGAATTGAATTGTGTTCTTTGGTAAAATTCAGAAGAGAGCTTGAATATTCACGATCAAAGTATAACTTTTCCAATATTCTATGAAAAATTTGGAACAGAACTTTAAATTTCTTTCATCTCTATGTGAAAAGTCGGAACTGAATTTAAGAAAATTTAGAATAAAAGTGAAACTTTTTATCTTCGTGGAAAATAATCACTATCATACAATAACTTTTCCTATCTTCTACAGAAAAATTTAGAACAGAACTGTAAACTTTTTATGTCTAGGTGAACTTAAAACTGAAGTGGAAGCTTTTTATTTTCTCTGGAGAAATTAGAATTGAATTGTGTTTGTTGGTAAAATTCAGAAGAGAACTTGAACTTTTCTATCTTCTATGAAAAATTTGGAATAGTATTTTAAATTCTTCATCTCTTTGATAAAAATCTGAACTGAAGTGGAAAATTTTTATATTATTTTGGGAAAATAGAATTGATCAAGAACTTATTTAATTTCGACTGAGAAAATTTAGAATCGAAGTTGAACTTTTCTTCTTCCGAGAAAATATATTGAACATAACTTTAAATTTTTTCATCTCTTTGAGAAAGGATGTAACTGAATTTAAGAAAATTTAGAATTAAAGTGAAACTTTTTATCTTCATAGAAAATAATCACTATCAAAGTATAACTATTCCTATCTTCTATGGAAAAATTTATAACTGAACTTTAAATTTTTTATGTCTTGGTAAACTTAAAACTGTAATGGAAGCTTTTTATTTTCTCTGGAGAAATTAGAATTGAATTGTGTTCTATGGTAAAATTCAGGTTAGAACTTGATCTTTTCTATCTTCTAAGAAAAATTTGGAACAATATTTTAAATTTTTTCATCTCTTTGAGAAAAATCTGAATTGACGTGTAAAATTTTATATTATTTTGGGAAAATAGAATTGATCAATAACTTATGTCGTTTTCATTGAGAAAATTCAGAATCAAAGTTGAACTTTTCTTCTTCCGGGGGAAATATTTGGAACAGAACTTTAAATTTTTTCATCTCTTTGAGACTGGTCGGAATTGAATTTAAGAAAATTTAGAATTAAAGTAAAATTTTTTATCTTCATAGAAAATAATCACAATCACAGTATAACTTTTCCTATCTTCTACGGAAAAATTTAGAAGTGAACTTTAAATTTTTTATGTCTTGGGACTTTTCTTGTTCCGGGAAAATATTTGGAATAGAACTTTAAATTTGACTCTTTGAGAAAGGTCGGAATTGAATTTAAGAAAATTTTGAATTAAAGTGAATCTTTTTATCTTCATGGAAAATAATCACTATCATAGTATAACTTTTTCTATCTTCTACGGAAAAATTTAGAAGTGAACTTTAAATTTTTTATGTCTTGGTGAACTTAAAAGTGAAGAGTAAGCTTTTTATTTTCTCTGGTGAAATTAGAATTGAATTGTGTTCTTTGGTAAAATTCAGAAGAGAACTTGAACTTTTCTTTCTTCTATGAAAAATTGAGCCTGCTAGTAGTATCATTATCTCTAAAAATATTTTTCTTACATCTCTGACCTTTTTAATAGATATTCTGAACGTTTGACGTTCTAGCATACCCTAAAAATAATGAACACTTAACAAAATAATGCATAAGATATTTTTAATGAAATAAGGACATGTAGAATATTAATATAAAAATATGTTAAATACATTATTATACATTATTAGTTCACTTGCGCTTCACTTTCCGTCAATTCATCTTTATATTCATTGATGATATTGTCTGCTAATGTCCTTTTTATTCTGCCTGCGATTTCACTGTCTATTGTCACATTATTTTTACATAGATAGCAGTTTTGGCACATTGACATGATATGATTTATGATGTTGATGCAGCTGTATGCTTGTCTTCTTTTTCCTTTTGCTTTCATTCGAATGCTAACACCGGAAGAATTGCGATAAGATCTATCAACGGCTAACATGCTACCAGAACCATTAGCTAGAAGTTGTCCCTCTTCATCAACTATTATTTTTAAGTTGGCATTCTCTTTGACTACTAATTTCTCTGGTAATGTTACTCTCGCATATCCACCACTTGCATGATGGAAATTCTTGGGTGCACCAAAGGAATTTAACTCCTCACTGGCATGACAACGTATGCATACATTGCCAATAAGATCTCCACTTGCACTCGTTTCATAGTTCAGGTATTTCTCCTTGTCAGCGTTCAACACGACAATGATTTTTTCATGTGCACATACTTTCGTCGAATAATTCATCATCACTTTTTACAGATATGAATTGTGTGTTGATCCTTCCACTACGTAAAAAATACTGATTTAATGCATGCAATAAACTCGGTAGTGTCGATAACCTGCCATAGAGTACCAGTGGAAAAGCTGCGTCGTGTCCATGAACAAGCACAGAGTATGACTGGTAGAGCCGTAAGCATATTTCATGTCATTTTAAGATAAGTAAAAAGTAAAAAAAAGGGGGAGGGGAGGGGAGGGTAAGGGGAGGGGGAGGGGAGGGGGAGGGGGAGGGGGGGGTTGTGAGGAGGGGGAGGAGAGGGAGGGGAGGGTGGGGTGCCCTTTGGGAGCCTGGGGGACCTTTGGGGACCGGTGGGGGGCCTTTGGGGGTCCTGGGGGCCGGTTGAGAGCCTGGGGGACATTTGGAGACCGGGTGAAGGTCTATGGGACCCCGGTGGTCTTTTGGGAGCTCGGTGTGCCTTTGGGGGCCCCGGGGTGGGCCTTTGAGGGTCTGGGGAGCCCTTTGGGAGCCTGGGGGGCCTTTGGGGACCTTGGGACCTTTGAGGACCGGGGGAGGGCCTTTGGGGTCCGGGGTGCCCTTTGGGGGTCCGGGGGCCCTTTGAGGACCAGAGGAGGGCCTTTGAGGGTCTGAGGAGGGCGTTTGGAGGATTGGGGCTCTATGGGAGCTTGGGGGACCTTTGAGTACCGGGGGCTGCCTTCGGGGTGGGGGTGGGGTATCGGAACCCTTTGGGGTTGGGGTAGAGGACCTCACAACACTGTTCAAATGGAACTTGTGTATTATAACGACCACAGAGTTTCACCCTCAAATTCACTTCTAAAACCTTTCCTAAAATCTTCTTTCAAAATGTCTCTAACTGTTTCGCCGAAATAATCCCATAAAATGGATAGAACGGTTTCGCCCAAATAAACCCTAAACGTAATTTCAGCGTGTTCCCTTTGTTTGGCATCTCTGCGCTAACGCATTTCAAATTTCTAGGAAACCCTTTCCTACGTTAATCTCTTCATCTCATAAATTTTCCTAGCTAAACTATTAGGGTTTCGCTAGAATATCAATTTATCTCTCCGACTTAAAGCTCCGTGAAGCCGTATTTAAAAATAGAATTTGTATCTCTTTAGACTCCCGCATAATTCCAAGATAACAAGTGATGTCAATTATAATTCCTGACACTAAAGATCAATGAAGCCCTATTTAAAAATAGAATATTAATTTTTCTCTCTGACCTAAAGAATGTTTACCCCTCAGACCTAAGATTAAAGAAGCCTTAATGTTTCTTAATTCTCCCCTTCGTGAATCAATAATGTCCCCTAGCGATTATGTAAATCAAGTTCACAGGTGCTACTCGTGACAGGACCACGTGGTTTATGGTTTTCCAAGTGAGAAAGTTCCTGTTTTTTCATTCTCACTGAGAAAACCATAAAACAGACATGAATTGCTGTTGACATCCATAAATGTGAGAAAGTTCCTGTTATTTCATTCTCAGTGAGAAAACCATAAAACAGACATGAATTGCTGTTGACATCCATAAATGTGACACAGTTCATGTTTTTTCATTCTCACTGACAAAAACCATTAAACATCCATGAAAAACATCAAATAAATCGACCAACACACATAACCATCCATGAAAACATACATAAATGTGACAAAATTCCTGTTTTTTCATTCTCATTGACAAAAACCATAAACCACGTGGTTCTCGTGCCAATATATGGTGTTAAAAAAAAGTTGTAGGTGGCAGCAGGGGTGAGGGATTGCGCTGGTACCCCCATCTCTACTGACGAGAGGTAACAGCTAATATCATATTTTGATTTTTAGACACTCTGACCTCTGTGTGTGTTTGTATGAGAGGGGAAAGGAAGAGGCTTAGGTGAATCTACATTCGAGTTAATAGGATATCCATGGAAAGTTATTTTTAGGATCACTAAACATAGCCAGAATGAGCGTTTAATGTCCTTATTTTGCCTCTTTCATAGTCGATGATCGACTGACCGTGGACCTACAATCCATTTATGCCTTTTCGCAGTCCTGCTATTGATTCAACCAACTATAATATAGTCCTAAGCGAAAAATCAGAAGGGAAATAGGGACAGAAGGGACATAATCCGATTCTTTTTTAGAACTCAATCCTCAGAAGGAACTCATCTAAGACTTAAAACTTCAGAAAACAATTCTAATTGTTATGTGAATTCAAATTGTACTCGTGCTTTTGGAGCAACGGGATATTTGATTATAACCATTGGTTCGTCATGAAAAGAATGTGCCGTCAAGTCTTTCTTGCGAAAAATAGAACTTAAATCGTCACTGCTGAACGCTACTATTGCAAGAATCAATCAAACAGTCCGTGGTAGCGAACTGTAAGCAAGGAGCGAACCGGCTCAATAGTAACCAAAACTCCTAAAAAAACAAAATTTTGATACCAGTAGATACATCAAATTTTTATGCTGATTTCAAATATATAAGTTTCGTCAAGTTTAGTCTTACCCATCACAAGTTGCGAGCCTGAGAAAATTTGCCTTAGGAACTTAATGAAAATAACACCATCACACATCTGCAAAAATGTAGAATTTTTTATTTTTTACTAGAAGACAATGGTGTTTATTTGTTTTTTCTTTTCTTCCCATGGGTCATCGTGAGAGGGCTCATTGAAACGTAAATTAAATTTTTAGTTCCCTTTTTAAGTGACCAAAAAAGTTGGAGGGCAACTAGGCTCCCTCCCATGCTCATTTTTTTTCCCAAAGTCACCCGATCAAAATTTTGAGATGGCCTTTTTTTCAGCATAGTCAAAAAATCTAATAGCTATGTCTTTGACGATGACTTAATCTCTCACAGTCCCCAGCGGAAGGGCTGCAAGTTATGAGCTTTGCCCATTGTTTACATATAGTTTTGGTTATTGGGAAGTCTACAGACGTTTTCAGAGGAGTACCGGCGTTTGTGATTCAGCGGTCATTCTTAAAGGATTGGAACAAAATTCGAACTTTAGCTTAAAGAGCGAGGTATTGAATAGGGGACAAGGCCTCTCATATACGTAATAATTTCTTTTCGTTTTAAGTTTTAATGTTGCTCCTTACTTTTAGTTGAAAAACCTTGTTTTTTTTATTTGAGATAAATAAGAGATGACGCGCTTAAAGCAATGCTACCAAATATTATGCACAAAGATCCAATACAGATACAGTTTATCATTCTGTGCTACAGACCTCTAGCGAATTTGAGCCATAGTTTCCTACCACGCGAACATATCTAAGAGACATTGATCTAAAGATCAATAAAAGCAGCTCATATCCTAGGGTTCATAGTCCTTAATCAAAATTCGTAACATTTCAAGTAATTTAATCTCGAAGAAACTTTATAATCAGCACTCCTCACGTTAATTAAACTACGTTTGTAATTTCCCTGGTATGCCAACATTTAAACATTGTTTATAGTCGTAGATATTTCTTTATCTCAACGATATTCTACAAGTGGAGGCAGACCATTTCCTCCGTGTCCTATATTTTCTACCAAATTTCCATTTAACGTTTAATTATCGCTTTTAATTTATTTTTTGTACAGCAGCATTTCACAAGTTAAATGTCTCGTCCCTAAGCACCATTTATGTTTAATTTTCGATGTTCAGTACTTTAATTGAATCCATTTCCGCAGTGATGTTTATGTTGGATAAAATTCTAGTGTAAAGATCAGTAGATTTCTAGCCAAGTTTCAATTAATAGGGAGGCTCCTGGAATAGTGTAAACGTTATTAACAGGACCCTTAAAATTATTTTAATTTATTTGAGATTAACTCGTTTTTGTAGGGCCATGAAAACGTTTTGAAAGCGTTTAAAGTCAGCCCCATAAATTTTCCACGTTATAATTTTGCATACTATCATTTTGTAATTATGAATTGCTTTAAATTAAATTGGCGCATAATCCTCCTCCCACACAAGCCATGTTATTCCCAATAAGAATATAAAAAGGAAAAAAAGTAAACAGTTTCCAACGCATGACAAATACTCTACACTTTCCTTTGAATAAACGAGGATATATTTTTTTGTGTATTTCCGTTTGAATAAGCATTCTTTTAATATTCTAGGACCATTGGTTGTATTCGAGCGTTCCTAGCAAAAAAAATAAAACAAATAAAGGCACACCCGTGATATGCTTCTAAGAAGATGTAACTAGATATTCCGATTTTTCGGCCGTTTTCTTCCATTTTCCGTCGCTTTTTCCTAAAAAAAAAATCGTAAGCATATCTCAAATGCTTACGAGTTATTTAAGACATGTTGATAATAAAATCATTTATGTCATCAATTCATGCCGTCAATTCGAAATCACTAGTGTTAACTGTTTCTTTGCGAAGCCCGATTCCCAAAATTTGAATCCGTAACTGAAACCACAGCTGCAAAAATATATTTAGAACTGTAAAGTTGTAAACATACGAAAAACAGACTTGTTAGTAATCAAAATTAGTTCAAAGGTCAAGAATTTTTTTCTGAATTTACGCTACTGTGCTTAAACAAATTAATGGAAAAAAGAAAACTAACCAGAGTGTCGGTTATACGTCGCTCTGAAAAATAGATTGGTACTTTCGTCATACAATTTTAATGTACTTTCGGCAGAGATGCCGACACTGCAGGATCGTATGAAGCACTTTGCCAGATGTATTCAAAAATGACAGGAATAACCTTTCCTTACTAGCATCTATCATAGCCTCAGAAACTTCACCTGAATGAGGGCGAGTATTATTCCGTGCATCCAGCAGTAAGGCATCAAAGATTGACAGGCCAGAGAGCCATCTTCAAGTGACAATCTTTCAAAGCTAAAAGCTTCAATATATCCTACCTTTAGGACAAGAGTAAGCTCAAAATGTGGGTTTGTGATACAATACTCCTATCAGTGATTTTTCTGTAAATTTCTATTGACCGCAATTTCCCTGTATTCAAAAATCTTATGACACTACGAACCTTAAGGTTTGTCAAATGAATGGTAGGCTACCTAAATATTGCTGGCTTGTTTTTGCATGCACAAAAGAACGGTTTTCGCAGGCTTTGGTTTTTCTTAAAACAGAGCCTTTTTTTTCTATGTTATTTTTTTTTTTTCCTATGTACAACCCAATAGGAAAGTTTAAATATTCGTTCGGGTAATACTGTCGTTATTATTATGAATGATACAGAAGCTGAACACAGAATCCAGTCCTTAACCGGCTCACGGTGAGATTTGAAGTAATGGTAAGCAATGATTCCAAATTGAAAGCCCTAACTTTATATAGTGATAGCTGACAATGATAGTCTGAAACAAACACTTTGTAAGTTTACGACAAAACAGTTTACGGCCGTATTTGGAATTATTTTACAACTGCACCTGAGAGCATCATAATAGCTCTGTTTGGAAGGGAGAGAATATATATTCATTTCTTATGTTTAATATCCCTGCTATAACAAATTTATTTCATGTTACGGCCGATTAGAAGTAGTAGATTTAATGATCGCTTTAACAACGGTAACCGATTTTTTATGTCGTCGTTAAGTTCGAGGAAGCATTGGAAAAACGAATAGGAATTTTATGTATCGATGAGATACATTCTCTTTTGTAGCCTTTTTCATACTAAGATGTGACCTTGGCTTAGAATGTAGAAAAGTTTTGCTTTAATATTTACCTGATTATTAAATCAGGTAGGTATTCAGGTAATTGTAATCTACTTGATTTTTGATGGATTACCTTTTCTTTTAAATAAAAACTATCTCCCAGTTTGTTTTAAAAAGTGCTGCCTCAGGAATATTTTTTGAGAGACAAAGATTTAAGATTCCCAATGTCGAATCCAGGGATATTACTTGTTGGAAGGAAACTTACTATTTCCCCATGACGCTGAAGGATTATCAACAATGGTTCTAAACGGATAAAAATTACCTGAAGTAATACAAAAATCGAATTTTGTAAAGTTATTTTCAAATTTAATAATTCAATTACATTTTAAAGGTAGTATGCAAAAACTGTGGGCGCTAGAACTTGAACAATCTAATTTAAATAGAAATATTGCGTAGAAAGTTTGGCGATGGAAATATTTTGGTTGCGCGTTCAAATTTTTCTTTAAAAGTTCTCTTATAATCACAAATTTAAGCTCTTGAGCTATAAAATTCAATTGTGATGCTTCCTGTTATAAAATAAATTTTTTGAAAAGTTTGAAAATTTTGACACTCTTCTTTGCAAAAAAAAAAAAAAAAAAAAAATCATGCACCATTTTGCATGCTTGAACATGGTTAGGTAATTTCTAGAGAAAAAACAGAAGCGATAATAACAATACAAGATAGAAGTATATAAGAAAGGAAATAAAAAAGGTTCAAAAAAGTCCATACTATGCTAAATAAAATTTTGGAGTTGAACTTCAGATTATTTTCCGTCAAATTTATATGTCACTAGACATGCAGGATTCTTCCAAGAAGTCTCTTTTCAATATCTTGGAGTTTCCTTTCTCATTGGAAATAGCCGGTAAGTTATGAATGTCAATTGGGAATAGTCAATTGTCTATATTTGGTATACAGTACGTAAATGTTCGGTATATTTGTCAATATTCGAAAATAGAACTTGAAGAATCTAATTTAAATAGAAATATTATCTAGAAAGTTTGGCGATGGAAAGATTTCGGTTGCGCGTTCAAATTTTTCTTTAAAAGTTCTCTTATAATCACAAATTTAAGCTCTTGAGCTATAAAATTCAATTGTGATGCTTTCTGTTATAAAATAATTTTTTTTGAAAAGTTTGACACTTTTGACACTCTTCTTTGCAAAAAAAAAAAAAAAAAAAAAAAAAATAAAAAAACGTCATTGTGCATGCTTGAACATGGTTAGGTAATTTCTAGAGAAAAAACAGAAGCGATAATAATAATACAAAATAGAAGTATATAAGAACGGAAATAAAAAAGGTTCAAAAAAGTCCGTACTATACTAAATAAAATTTTGGAGTTGAACTTCAGATTATTTTCCGTCAAATTTATGTTTTACTAGACATGCAGGATTCTTCCAAGAATTCTCTTTTCAATATCTTGGATTTTCCTTTCTCTTTGAAAATAGCCGGTAAGTTGTGAATGTCAATTGGAAATAGTCAATTGTCTATATTTGGTATACAGTACGTTAATATTCGGTATATTTGTCAATATTCGAAAATAGTAGGTAAGTTGTGAATATCAATTGTGAATAGTCAATTGTCAATAATTGGTATATAGTACGTTAATATTCGGTATATATCTCAATATTTGAAAATAGTAGGTAAGCTGTGAATGTCAATTGTGAATAGTCAACTGTCAATATTTGGTATACAGTACGTTAATATTCAGTATATATGTCAATATTCGGAAACAGTAGGTAAATTGTTAATGTCAATTGTGAGTAAATTGTCAATAGCCAATTGTGAATGTAAGTTGTTAAGAAATCTTTAAAAACGGAAATTCTACGTGAAAATATTCAGGATTCTTAGAAATTCTTCCAAAATCGAAACACCACTGCTGGTGTAACCAATTCCCAACCACCAGAAAACTACTTACTTTTCTTTCCACAGGAACAAAACCCTCCGCCCTGCCTAGTATTCAGGGTTAGCACCCGGTGAAATAAAAGATTACTAAATTTAGTGATTTTACGGCTGATTTAGCGAATTTCTTCAATAATCTAGTGATTCATGTGCTGATTTAGTGATTATTTGGCAATACAATTCTTTTTGTACTAATTTTTTCTGATTTTTTCTCTGTTTTATATTTTATTTTCATCTGGAGTTACAAAGTTTGTGTGCTACAAATCTGACGCCATTTTCGCAAAATTTACCTACAAAATTAAAACATGTTAAGCACATATTTTATAAACAGTGTATATGACTTATTTTAGTGAGATCAGATAAACGAAAGAATATTCAAATAAAAGGAGTTTTCAGTCTTGTTCTAGGGTTCTTTATTGCCTATCTTAGGGGAAAATTCCGACATCGTTTTGCGGCAGCTCTTGCTACGATTCCCATCCCAGCTACTACTACCATGTTTTGACTAGTAATTAACGTTAAATGCTATTATGGCTATGGGCAGAGTCACCAAAAATCTGTCAAGTCTCGCTTGTATTATTAACAAACGTCTCTTTCACTATTTCTACGTTTAATATAAAAACTATAATATATCTTAAGCTATTTATCAAAACCATGACGCTTAATTTTCGCAAAACCAGGACAACTGATACTAACTACTAACAACTCACCGCAGCACCAGGCTGCCTGATGCCAACACAGCTATGTACGCTTCTCCTCCATCCCAGTCTATTCAAAGCGTCCCTCTTTACACCGTCCCAGGAAGTTCCCATTTCCCTTAAATCTTTCTTTATTACTTCCTCCCACCCCAACCACGGACGACCTGCTTTGCGTTTATCCCTAGATGGTTGACCGAAAAGGACAATCTCTGGCAATCTGTCATCGTTCATCCACAGAACGTGCCCTAGCCATCTCAACTTTTCTCCCAACCTAGAAAGAGGGATTGAACCACAGTTTTCGTTCAACCTACTCTTTGAAATACGGTCAGTTAGATGGGTACCCCGAACAATCCGTAGGCAATTTCCCTGGAAAACATAAAGCAAATCTTCATCCGCTCTTCGGAGCGCCCTTGCTTCAGAACTATATTTGACCATTGTCATCACTGTAGCTTCCAATATTCTAATCTGGTTTTGCAGATTTATCTTCCTTTCTTCCAATCTTTTTTTTAACTGTGAAACAACACCCTGAGCCTTGACTATTCTACTGTTAGCATCTTCACTGCTCCCTCCGTCGTTACTAATAATACTACCAAGGTAAATGAATCTCAAACAACAAAAGTACGAAGAACAATAGGGAGATCTTTTTGCAAGACAGTGGAGATAACTTGAATGGATATTTCGGCCCTATGTCCAAGGGCCGTCCTCAGCAAGACAAAAATATATGAAAGAAAAAGCAGTCGTAATATCCCTCGTTGATCGTGCAAACATTTGTTCTGATTCCCACGTCACGGCAGAATTAAACTTTATCAAGGACATACTTTTTGGAAATGAGTTTCTTATTTTATTTATTAATAGTGTAATTAATTGTAGGCGGAAAAGACATTCCCGTAAAACTAATGATATTTTACCATGTGAGATTTCTGACAAGCCCTTAAACATAATTTACCTCCCCTACATCCCAAAAATCACTACAAATCTTTAAAAAGATTGCACAAAAAATAATCTGTATGTAGTATTCACAAATAATTTTAAAATCATAAATTTTCTAAATTCTGGTAAAGAAAAAAACCAGTTACTCGCCAAAGAGGGGTCTATCAAATATCATGCGATTGTGGCAAATATTATGTAGGTTGAACACACCAGAATCTAGAAAAGCGCATACAACAGCATAAAGATGATATAGTCAAAGCTCTTAGTTCTAATATATCCGCTGTTTCATCTGATTCTGCATTAGGTAGCCATATTTTTGAAAATCCTAGCCACAATATACTTTTTGATGAATCCGCTCTTATTAGTAATGACCTAGGCATAAAGAAGGTAGTCCGAAAATCAAATTGAAATCAGACTTAAGATTAATAATAATATTTCCTTAAATAGGGACTTGGGGGAATGTACACTAAATGCTCTATACACAAATTTCATTAAAAATGATCTTACAAAATATTTTAAAAAACCGATAGACATTCACAGAACCGGTCACAAAAAGACCTTTGAGGTTAGCTGCCAAAAAGGCTGGATTAACAATAAGAACGTGTTTTTAAATTATTTTTCTTTCATCTCATTGAATCGCCTTGTTTTACCTTACTTTTTATCAGTCCTGGTTGAACTTTGCTGAAGTAAGGATGCTAGGACTGCTTTGAAAATTTTTCAATTTTTGACTTTATTGGTCGCTTGTTGTTGTGAGTCTTTTTTCTTTTATATTTTTTTGTCTTGCTGAGCATGGCCCTTGGACAAAGGGCCAAAATATTCATTTAAATTATCTCCACTGTGTTACAAAAAGATTTCCCTATTGTTCTTCGTACTTTTGTTGTTTGTTATGGAAAGGCAGTGTGGTCTTCGTCGCTGTTTTCGTAAATGAATCTCTTCACCTGATCAATCTTTTCGATACCCAACGTCGTCTTTTGATCTTCACTTATTCCTAACCTTAGTGACTAAGTCTACTTAACACTAATTTTTAAACCTACTCTTGCCTCTTAGCCTAGCTTGCCTGTATAGACGGCTGAGAAAGGAATGAAAAGGTAAAAGAACAAGCTAGAAGGGGGTGTAAGCTTCTCTAGATTCATACTCTATCTTATAGACACTAGAGAACGAATATAGGAGGTAAACAAAACTAAAGTTCCAATTGGGGAATTCCAATTTCTGTGCATGATATCTAATATAAACACTGTGCTTAAGAAACACTAGACTTGAAAAGGGAGCATAAAGCTTCTAAGGGTTTCTCTCCCTTCTTGTGAGTTACTCCACGCTAACCCCTGGTTATTCTGAGTTAATTCTCACTCCTGCACAATTAGCAGTAATTTTAGGATTGAGTTATCTTTTAGATTAGAATCCTTTTAGATTGAGTTATCTTTCAAAAATGCTATGGCTTTAGACTGACCCGGCCTTACTAATTAGAAGAGATAAGAGAAAATTAGAAAACCCACACCCAAATCAAAGTAAAATCTAACAAGGACCTTGAGCTATTTAAAAGGGTGATCACAGCCTAAAAGCTACTTTAAATTAACCGAGAGACTCAAACCAAATGGATAAGTCCCCTAAAAAGAGAAGATACAGCTCTGACTAAAGTTAAGGCCAAAAAGGGAACTAAAAGGATTTGATTGACAACTTATATTTACACAAAAATAGGATATCCCGGTCTAAACAAAGTTATGAAAAGGTTTTATAATTATTATTTTAACTTTACATTTAAATTAATTGAGACAAGGCAGGTGATTGGCACAATTACTTGAAGAGAGGTTTCTTTTATTTACTTAGCGCTGCTTTGTGATTTGTTCAGAGACTGGTTTGTCTCATCCAGTCTCTAAATTTATGCCAATCCCTAGACTACCACTTATAAATAAGTAGTTTGTTCCTGTATTTTTTGGGCCTTGGTTCTAAAACTTGTAGTGTCGTAATATCTTACGATATTCAGTTTTGTCATTTACCAAACTGGTCCTAATTTGGTCTTCAATTATGCATTATGGTTCAAATTTTTCAATGATTGCTATTCTCTGAAACAAAGAGATATCAATACATTTACAACTTGAAAATCTATTAAGGTTGGTATAAAAAGCAAAGGTATTTTCCCGTTTTACCTTGAATATTACTGGCTAACTGGGATACCCGGTCTATATTTGATCTATTGGAAAAAAATCGTGTATTTGTCTGGTATAGCATACAAGGATAAGACCTTCGCTAAAGCTCTTCTATCAACAGAATCGAACGCTTGCTAATAATCTATAAAACTGAAGACCAAAGGTGTTCGATAACTCAGGTACTTCTCAATTATTAACCTAAGAGTGGAAAATTGGTCGACGAATCCTCTACCCTTTCTAAAAACCTCGCACTGTTCTTCTCTTATAACTTTGTCTACAGCATCTCTCAGTCTAAAAATTATCATATTAATTATATAAGTAATTAATTATATAATTAATTATATAAGTCATATTATCATAAGTAATTTGCTACCCACAGAGATCAGGCTATATCTTCGATAAATACCACACCCACTAAAAACAAAAAAAATTTTTTAAACACGAAAAACGGGTTTTAATTTTCTAACAAGCAGTGAACTACAAAACAATTAATTATGCACAAAAGCTCCGAATATTTCGGCCCCACATCCGGGAGCCTTTCTCAACGGAAAAAAAAATAAATAAATAAACCAAAAAAAAAACAACTTAAATTACATTACAATAAAACATACTAAACACATACAGAGAACAAAAAGCAAAAACGAAAGAAAAATATAAATAAATAAGAACAAAACTCACATATTAATTAAACACTTCCATGCACTGAATGTCTTTCAACTGGCCTCCTCTCAGTATATAAATGGAAATATATTAAATAAAAACTTCAATGTACTGAATGTCTATATTGATTATACTCGCCTCCTCCCAGTATATAAATTGAAATCTATCAAAAATTAAGAATATATTTATACTTAGACCAAAACACTAACAGGTCAACTAACCCCCCGGTCCATAACCCTTAATTAAATTTCACAAGTTCATCAACCATTTTATGAATTATAAATTGAATGGATTCGTTTTGTTGCAAGCTTAGCTGCAGTTCGTTTACTTTTCTCATCATTTAACCCATTCTGACCTTTGTTCGCAAGGTCATCTTTCGTTTCAGAAATATTATTAAAATCAGTACTGGTTGAATATCTTGCCTGCATTTTAATTAAACTATTATAAATTGAATTGCTCCCTAATTCACAATTAACTCTATTTATGCTATTACCCCCATATATTAACTGTTTTATTTATATAATTTAAATTAATATTTGTAAAATTCATAAAGACGTATATACTATTTTTGTTTGATCAAATAAAATACTGTGATGAGGAAAATTATAAAGATGTTCTGCAACCGCTGACTCAAACGTTTCTAGTGTATTGTTTTGTTTTAGAGCGTAATCTATTGCATTCTTGTGTTGTTCTAGCCTATTTTCTAAAGTTTGTTGCGTTCTACCCACATATAATTTTCCACAAGAACATGGAATTTTGTATACTCCCTTTTTCAAATTTCTCGGTATCTTGTCTTTCCCTTTATTTAACAACGAGCTTATATTATGTCCTGATTTAAATGCTGTATTTATATTATGTTTTTTTAATTCTCTTCTTAATTTTTGTGATAAAATTGGTACAAAAGGCAAAGTTATGTAATTTGTTTCTTGATTTGACCCATCTTCTTCTAATATTTTTGGCTCCGTCAACTTTTTTTCCTCTTTTCAATTATTTGAGAAATCATTTTTTCCGGATAGCCATTACCTATTAGAATATCCTTAATAAAAATTAGTTAATTTCTTATGTATCCTGGTGATGCTAATTTTAATACCCTATCCACTAAAGAAATAACCACAACCCTTTTTACTTGGATCGGGTGATTTGATGTGAAAGACAAATAACGGTTGTTACTCGTCGGTTTACGGTAAATTGAAAATGCTAGTTCATTATTATTTCTATGGATCAAAATATCTAGAAACGGTAACTTATTCTCTGTTTCCTTTTCAATTGTAAAAATTAACTCTCCTCCCAAATTATTTAAATGTTCCAAGAAACCTTCAATTTCTGATTCCCCGTAATTCCAAATAATTAAAATAATTAAAAAAAGATGATTCTCTAATAATGACGAAAGCGGATAAGAGCAATACAGTAGTAATACTAGAAAAAGATGATTATGACAGTAAAATAGAAACAATTCTAAGTGATACTTCAACATATAAAAAACTTAACTCGGACCCAACTGATTTGTATGCTAAAAGATTAAGAAAAGATTTAGAAGACCATAAAACAAATGGAAGTATCACACCCCAGATGTATCACAAGTTCTTTCCAAGGGGATCAGTTAGCCCTAGAATATATGGTTTGCCAAAAATACATAAAACAGGCATCCCCTTAAGACCTATTGTTTCAACAACAAATTCACCAACGGTCAAAATCGAGAAATGGGCAGCAATGACACTTAAACCATTATTATATCTCCAAAATTCGTATATAAGAAACTCGAAATTTTTAAAAGACAAACTTATAAGTGTAGAAATATCAGAAGAATCTAGATTGTTCAGTTTCGATATAAAATCCATGTATACGTATATTCCTTTTGATAAATCGTTTTAGTATTTTATCCAAAAAACTTGAGGAACGAAAAAATGAGATAGAAGAATTACCTTCGGGAATTGAACTGGAAACTATATTAAATTTAGTCAAAATAACTAGCAGATATACTAACTATTTCAAGTTTAGAGATAATTTTTACCATCAAATTAGTGGTTTAGCAATGGGAGGGCCTTTAAGTCCGTTGTTAGCAAACATTTATGTAGAGTATGTTGAAAATTTAGCTATAGAAACATATTTTTTAAAACCTAAATTTTGGGGCAGATATATGGATGATATTTTAATTATTTGGAATTACGGGGAATCAGAAATTGAAGGTTTCTTGGAACATTTAAATAATTTGGGAGGAGAGTTAATTATTACAATTGAAAAGGAAACAGAGAATAAGTTACCGTTTCTAGATATTTTGATCCATAGAAATAGTAATGAACTAGCATTTTCAATTTACCGTAAACCGACTAGTAACAACCGTTATTTGTCTTTCACATCAAATCACCCGATCCAAGTAAAAAGGGATGTGGTTATTTCTTTAGTGGATAGGGTATTAAAATTAGCATCACCAGGATACATAAGAAATGAACTAATTTTTATTAAGGATATTCTAATAGGTAATGGCTATCCGGAAAAAATGATTTCTCAAATAATTGAAAAGAGGAAAAAAAGTTGACGGAGCCAAAAATATTAGAAGAAGATGGGTCAAATCAAGAAACAAATTACATAACTTTGCCTTTTGTACCAATTTTATCACAAAAATTAAGAAGAGAATTAAAAAAACATAATATAAATACAGCATTTAAATCAGGACATAATATAAGCTCGTTGTTAAATAAAGGGAAAAACAAGACACCGATAAATTTGCAAAAGGGAGTATACAAAATTCCATGTTCTTGTGGAAAATTTTGTGTGGGTAGAACGCACCAAACTTTAGAAAATAGGCTAGAACAACACAAGAATGCAATAGATTACGCTCTAAAACAAAACAACACACCAGAAACGTTTGAGTCAGCGGTTGCAGAACATCTTTATAATTTTCCTCATCACAGTATTTTATTTGATCAAAAAAAAATAGTAGATACGTCTGTAGGACTTTTACAAAGCTTCAGGGAAATTATAGAAATAAAAAAGATAATGTATGGGGGTACTAGTATAAATAGAGATAAAGGGGAATTTGGGATCAATTCAATTTATAATAGTTTAATTAAAATGCAGTAAAGATATTCAACCAATACTGATTTTAATAATATTTCTGAAACGAAAGATGACCTTGCGAACAAAGGTCAGAATGGGTTAAATGATGAGAAAAGTAAACGAACTGCAGCTAAGCTTGCAACAAAACGAATCCATTCAATTTATAATTCATAAAATGGTTGATGAACTTGTGAAATTTAATTAAGGGTTATGGACCGGGGGTTAGTTGACCTTTTATTGTTTTGGTCTAAGTATAAATATATTCTTCATTTTTGATAGATTTCAATTTATATACTGGGAGGAGGCGAGTAGAATCAATATAGACATTCAGTACATGGAAGTGTTTATTTAATATATTTCCATTTATATACTGAGAGGAGGCCAGTTGAAAGACATTCAGTGCATGGAAGTGTTTAATTAATATGTGAGTTTTGTTCTTATTTATTTATATTTTTCTTTCGTTTTTGCTTTTTGTTATCTTTATGTGTTTAGTATGTTTTATTGTAATGTAATTTAAGTTGTTTTTTTTTTTGCTTTTTTTATTTTTTTTTTTTTAACGTTGTGAAATTAAAACGGAATTTGGGCCGAAATATTCGGAGATTTTTTGCAAAAATAATTTTTTTTTATTTAAATGCTTGTTAGAAAATTAAAACCCGTTTTTCGTGTTTAAAATTTTTTTTTTGTTTTTAATGGAAAAGCAGTGTGGTCTAAGAAATTATTTACGTCTAGCCTACGGGTGGCAAAAGACCAATTCAATTTTATTATTTTTGAATTTAGCAAAAAAAAATGCCAATATAATTACACAACAAAAGTTTGTAGAAAAGTGCAAAGTAAATAAACTAATTCCAAAATCGTTTCGTTTTAATTATCATTTAAATACATATAATGAAGAAAAGCACACGAGAAATGTAAATTTACTAAACTTAACCCATGTGCTGAAAGATAAACGTTTCCAGCGATCACAAGTTGTAAAAGAAATAGATTGTTTAAAATATAGCCTTGATAATTTCCTTAATACAAATGATTTCCAACAAATTATATCAATATTTAAAAATTCTTTTCAACATATTCTAAGATTATCTAAGGAAAGACTGAACCAAAAATTTTTGCAGTTAAAAAGGGAAAAGGAAAAACAAAAAATCTCAATGTATAAGCCTAATTATTTCCCAGGCCCTTGGGTGATTAATTTAAGCAAAAACGAGTTAACCAAAGAACAAGAGGAAATCCTTGAAAGAGGTATAAAATTTGGTCCAAATCCTAAAAATTTACCGATAGAGGAAATTATTTCAAAGATTGAAACAGGGATTCATAAGTTTCCAAAAGATATAAATAATGTAGATGAGTTAAGACTAAGGGTAGTAAATATTTTAACAGATTTTGGTAGTTATCAAGAAAAAGTTAAGAACAAAGATATTAAAATTTTAAAAGATTTAAAAAAAGATGATTCTCTAATAATAACAAAAGCGGATAAGAGCAATACAGTAGTAATACTAGAAAAAGATGATTATGACAGTAAAATAGAAACAATTCTAAGTGATACTTCAACATATAAAAAACTTAACTCGGACCCAACTAATTTGTATGTTAAAAGATTAAGAAAAGATTTAGAAGACCTTAAAACAAATGGAAGTATCACACCCCAGATGTATCACAAGTTCTTTCCAAGGGGATCAGTTAGCCCTAGAATATATGGTTTGCCAAAAATACATAAAACAGGCATCCCCTTAAGACCTATTGTTTCAACAACAAATTCACCAACGGTAAAAATCGAGATATGGGCAGCAATGACACTTAAACCATTATTATATCTCCAAAATTCGTATATAAGAAACTCGAAATTTTTAAAAGACAAACTTATAAGTGTAGAAATATCAGAAGAATCTAGATTGTTCAGTTTCGATATAAAATCCATGTATACGTATATTCCTTTTGATAAATCGTTTAGTATTTTATCCAAAAAACTTGAGGAACGAAAAAATGAGATAGAAGAATTACCTTCGGGAATTGAACTGGAATCTATATTAAATTTAGTCAAAATAACTAGCAGATATACTAACTATTTCAGGTTTAGAGATAATTTTTACCATCAAATTAGGGGTTTAGCAATGGGAGGGCCTTTAAGTCCGTTGTTAGCAAATATTTATGTAGAGTATGTTGAAAATTTAGCTATAGAAACATATTTTTTTAAACCTAAATTTTGGGGCAGATATATGGATGATATTTTAATTATTTGGAATTACGGGGAATCAGAAATTGAAGGTTTCTTGGAACATTTAAATAATTTGGGAGGAGAGTTAATTTTTACAATTGAAAAGGAAACAGAGAATAAGTTACCGTTTCTAGATATTTTGATCCATAGAAATAGTAATGAACTAGCGTTTTCAATTTACCGTAAACCGACTAGTAACAACCGTTATTTGTCTTTCACATCAAATCACCCGATCCAAGTAAAAAGGGGTGTGGTTATTTCTTTAGTGGATAGGGTATTAAAATTAGCATCACCAGGATAAATAAGAAATGAACTAATTTTTATTAAGGATATTCTAATAGGTAATTGCTATCCGGAAAAAATGATTTCTCAAATAATTGAAAAGAGGAAAAAAAAAAGTTGACGGAGCCAAAAATATTAGAAGAAGATGGGTCAAATCAAGAAAAAAATTACATAACTTTGCCTTTTTTACCAATTTTATCACAAAAATTAAGAAGAGAATTAAAAAAACATAATATAAATACAGCATTTAAATCAGGAAATAATATAAGCTCGTTGTTAAATAAAGGGAAAGACAAGATAACGAGAAATTTGCAACAGGGAGTATACAAAATTCCATGTTCTTGTGGAAAATTATATGTGGGTAGAACGCAACAAACTTTAGAAAATAGGCTAGAACAACACAAGAATGCAATAGATTACGCTCTAAAACAAAACAAAACACCAGAAACGTTTGAGTCAGCGGTTGCAGAACATCTTTATAATTTTCCTCATCACAGTATTTTATTTGATCAAACAAAAATAGTAGATACGTCTGTAGGACTTTTACAAAGCTTCAGGGAAATTATTGAAATAAAAAAGATAATATATGGGGGTACTAGTATCAATAGAGATAAAGGCGAATTTGGGATCAATTCAATTTATAATAGTTTAATTAAAATGCAGGCAAGATATTCAACCAATACTGATTTTAATAATATTTCTGAAACGAAAGATGACCTTGCGAACAAAGGTCAGAATGGGTTAAATGATGAGAAAAGTAAACGAAATGCAGCTAAGCTTGCAACAAAACGAATCCATTCAATTTATAATTCATAAAATGGTTGATGAACTTGTGAAATTTAATTAAGGGTTATGGACCGGGAAGTTAGTTGACCTTTTATTGTTTTGGTCTAAGTATAAATATATTCTTCATTTTTGATAGATTTCAATTTATATACTGGGAGGAGGCGAGTAGAATCAATATAGACATTCAGTACATGGAAGTGTTTATTTAATATATTTCCATTTATATACTGAGAGGAGGCCAGTTGAAAGACATTCAGTGCATGGAAGTGTTTAATTAATATGTGAGTTTTGTTCTTATTTATTTATATTTTTCTTTCGTTTTTGCTTTTTGTTCTCTTTATGTGTTTAGTATGTTTTATTGTAATGTAATTTAAGTTGTTTTTTTTTTGCTTTATTTATTTATTTTTTTTTCCGTTGAGAAAGGCTCCCGGATGTCGGGCCGAAATATTCGGAGCTTTTTTGCATAATTAATTGTTTTGTAGTTCACTGCTTGTTAGAAAATTAAAACCCGTTTTTCTTGTTTAAAATTTTTTTTTTGTTTTTAATGGAAAAGCAGTGTGGTCTAAGAAATTATTTACGTCTAGCCTACGGGTGGCAAAACACCAATTCAATTTTATTATTTTTGAATTTAGCAAAAAAACATGCCAATATAATTACACAACAAAAGTTTTTAGAAAAGTTCAAAGTAAATAAACTAATTCCAAAATCGTTTCGTTTTAATTATCATTTAAATACATATAATGAAGAAAAGCACACGAGAAATTTAAATTTATTAAACTTAATACATGTGCTGAAAGATAAACGTTTCCAGCGATAACAAGTTGTAAAAGAAATAGATTGTTTAAAATATAGCCTTGGTAATTTCCTTAATACAAATGATTTCCAACAAATTATATCAATCTTTAAAAATTCTTTTCAACATATTCTAAGATTATCTAAGGAAAAACTAAACCAAAAATTTTTGAAGTTAAAAAGGGAAAAAGAAAAACAAAAAATATCACTGTATAAGCCTAATTAGTTCCCAGGTCCTGGGGTTATTAATTTAAGCAAAAAGGAGTTAACCAATGAACAAAAGGAAATCCTTGAAAGAGGTATAAAATTTGGACTAAATCCTAAAAATATACCGATAGAGGAAATTATTTCAAAGATTGAAACAGGGATTTACAAGTTTCCAAAAGATATAAATAATGTAGATGAATTAAGACTAAGGGTAGTGAATATTTTAACAGATTTTGGTAGTTATCAAGAAAAAGTTAAGAACAAAGATATTAAAATTTTAAAAGATTTAAAAAAAAGATGATTCTCTAATAATAACGAAAGCGGATAAGAGCAATACAGTAGTAATACTAGAAAAAGATGATTATGACAGTAAAATAGAAACAATTCTAAGTTATACTTCAACATATAAAAAACTTAACTCGGACCCAACTAATTTGTATGCTAAAAGATTAAGAAAAGATTTAGAGGATCTTAAAACAAATGGAAGTATCACACCCCAGATGTATCACAAGTTCTTTCCAAGGGGATCAGTTAGCCCTAGAATATATGGTTTGCCAAAAATACATAAAACAGGCATCCCCTTAAGACCTATTGTTTCAACAACAAATTCACCAACGGTAAAAATCGAGAAATGGGCAGCAATGACACTTAAACCATTATTATATCTCCAAAATTCTTATATAAAAAACTCGATATTTTTAAAAGACAAACTTATAAGTGTAGAAATATCAGAAGAATCTAGATTGTTCAGTTTCGATATAAAATCCATGTATACGTATATTCCTTTTGATAAATCGTTTAGTATTTTATCCAAAAAACTTGAGGAACGAAAAAATGAGATAGAAGAATTACCTTCGGGAATTGAACTGGAAATTATATTAAATTTAGTCAAAATAACTAGCAGATATACTAACTATTTCAAGTTTAGAGATAATTTTTACCATCAAATTAGGGGTTTAGCAATGGGAGGGACTTTAAGTCCGTTGTTAGCAAACATTTATGTAGAGTATGTTGAAAATTTAGCTATAGAAACATATTTTTTAAAACCTAAATTTTGGGGCAGATATATGGATGATATTTTAATTATTTGGAATTACGGGGAATCATAAATTGAAGGTTTCTTGTAACATTTAAATAATTTGGGAGGATATTTAATTTTTACAATTGAAAATGAAACATAGAATAATTTACCGTTTCTAGATATTTTGATCCATAGAAATAATAATGAACTAGCATTTTAAATTTACCGTAAACCGACTAGTAACAACCGTTATTTGTCTTTCACATCAAATCACCCGATCCAAGTAAAAAGGGGTGTGGGTATTTCTTTAGTGGATAGGGTATTAAAATTAGCATCACCAGGATACATAAGAAATGAACTAATTTTTATTAAGGATATTCTAATAGGTAATGGCTCTCCGGAAAAAATGATTTCTCAAATAATTGAAAAGAGGAAAAAAAAGTTGACGGAGCCAAAAATATTAGAAGAAGATGGGTCAAATCAAGAAACAAATTACATAACTTTGCCTTTTGTACCAATTTTATCAAAAAAATTAAGAAGATAATTAAAAAAACATAATATAAATACAGCATTTAAATCAGGACATAATATAAGCTCGTTGTTAAATAAAGGGAAAGACAAGATACCGAGAAATTTGCAAAAGGGAGTATACAAAATTCCATGTTCTTGTGGAAAATTATATGTGGGTAGAACGCAACAAACTTTAGAAAATAGGCTAGAACAACACAAGAATGCAATAGATTACGCTCTAAAACAAAACAAAACACCAGAAACGTTTGAGTCAGCGGTTGCAGAACATCTTTATAATTTTCCTCATCACAGTATTTTATTTGATCAAACAAAAATAGTAGATACGTCTGTAGGACTTTTACAAAGCTTCAGGGAAATTATAGAAATAAAAAAGATAATATATGGGGGTACTAGTATCAATAGAGATGAAGGTGAATGTGGGATCAATTCAATTTATAATAGTTTAATTAAAATGCAGGCAAGATATTCAACCAATACTGATTTTAATAATATTTCTGAAACGAAAGATGACCTTGCGAACAAAGGTCAGAATGGGTTAAATGATGAGAAAAGTAAACGAACTGCAGCTAAGCTTGCAACAAAACGAATCCATTCAATTTATAATTCATAAAATGGTTGATGAACTTGTGAAATTTAATTAAGGGTTATGGACCGGGGGTTAGTTGACCTTTTATTGTTTTGGTCTAAGTATAAATATATTCTTCATTTTTGATAGATTTCAATTTATATACTGGGAGGAGGCGAGTAGAATCAATATAGACATTCAGTACATGGAAGTGTTTATTTAATATATTTCCATTTATATACTGAGAGGAGGCCAGTTGAAAGACATTCAGTGCATGGAAGTGTTTAATTAATATGTGAGTTTTTTTCTTATTTATTTATATTTTTCTTTCGTTTTTGCTTTTTGTTCTCTTTATGTGTTTAGTATGTTTTTTTGTAATTTAATTTAAGTTGTTTTTTTTTTTTGGTTTATTTATTTATTTTTTTTTCCGTTTAGAAATGCTCCCGGATTTCGGGCCGAAATATTAGGAGCTTTTTTGCATAATTAATTTTTTTGTAGTTCACTGCTTGTTAGAAAATTAAAACCCGTTTTTCGTGTTTAAAAATTTTTTTTGTTTTTAATGGAAAAGCAGTGTGGTCTAAGAAATTATTTACCACACTCACTCTTATCACCTTTCTTATACAGTGATTTAATTAGGGTTAAAGTTGCTAGGTACTTACCATTTTAAAAAAAAAATAATAGTCATAATATTCAGTAGCTTATTTCTAACCTCAGAGCCACCATATTTAAGAAGCTCATTTACCAAACTATCAGCACCTGGGGCCTTATTAATTCTTAATCCTTTTAGTACTATCACTAATTCTTCCTCACAAAACAAATTTTTCTTCACATCCATGGTATCACAAACTTTTTCATTTTACTCTATATCATTTCCTGCAACTCTGTCCCGGTTTAGCTAATTCTCAAAATGTTCTGCCCATCTTTCTTTAACTCATTTTCCTTATAACTAATTACGGCCCCGTTCCTATCTTTAACTGGGACAAGTCCGAATCGACTACACCCTCTCAATTTATAAGCATGCCAGTACAGTATTTTACTATTATGCTGTCTAGCTGCATCTTCCAGATCGGTAATTCAATAATTCTGTCCATGGCCTCCACTTCACACCCCCTTAGTTAACATTTAAATGCTTTCTCCGCTTTCTTACATTGCTTTTGTTTTACATGATCTATCACTCAGATAATTCTTGTACAAGCACCTTCTCCTCTAAATTAAACATAAAGCTTTTTCACTAATATTTCTAGCTGCTTTCCTAAGTTTCTTCACTAAGACACCATCAGCAACTTCACATATTGCTTTCCTAAAATTTTTCCATCTTCTACACTGTCAAATTTTAAACTCTGTAGTTTAGTATCCAACTGGCCCTGGAAAGTTTCTATCAAATTCATGTCCGGGAATCTACCAATATCATAACTTCCCGGGAAGTAGTTACCCTTTCGAAACTTCAGCTTTAAATTAACCCTAGACACTGCTAGATGGTGATGTTACCCAAACATAAAACGAGGAGAAATCACGACGAATGAATAAATAAAACTTATAAAGAACCTAAATTACCACGAATAATACTGGTTGACCCTATAGCCCCTCAAAAGACAAGAGAGTCATTTAACACTTTACTGGAAATCTGGTGTTTTTCATACGGTTTTGTTTTTTTCATGGTGATTTGAGACAATTAAACATTGTTAAATTTCGATGTTAGTATATTCCCCCCCCCCCCCAACGAAAATCAATTTAATTTCATTTGCCTAATCTGAAAAACATTTTATACAATCATTTCTTTCATTTCTTCCTTTTAAATATCTGACCAAACTGAACTTTCAATTTAAGCTGTTTATTTAGTTTATTTAGTTAGCTGTTTATTAATCTGTAACAATTTTGAGTTTTACTTTTTTAGAGGCTTTTTCTGCAACTACGCTCTTCTTTCGAAAAAAATTCTTTTCAGGTTTATAGTATGTAAAAAAATGTCTAAGCAAAAGTTTGAATTTAAGCAATCTATTTGGTTTCCAGTAGAGCGAAAATGCTGCAAATATTCGAGACTTTTTGCGGGGGGGATTGGGTGGGGGAGGGTAAGGAGATGCGACATCATCCTATGTATTGTTTAGGGATAACCTGTGTTTGCTATAAGTTTAGCTTCATTGTTATTGGTAAGTTCCGTTCGTTGTGTTCTGTTTGCAGACTCATGATGCATCTAAATAGTGGAAAACAGAAAAGTTCTCTAAATTATGAATAAATCTTAAGAAGCATTTTTTGAGATGAAGAATGCAATTTGGGAATAGTTTTGGAACGATGACTTGTTTGGTTATGGTGGATAGGTACCTAGTTTTGTTTATGCACAAGTCTTGTCTCTGGCCCACCCTTTAGTTTTATACTTTAAGGTCCTATAGGATTTATAATCTACGCATCAAAGGAGCGCGGTAAATCAAAGACGCTATTTGTTACAAGCTTTTCAAAATAGTGTATCTGCAATATCTCTAGAGTGGCTTGGGTTCTCAAATTGAAACTTACAGAGTGTTAGGGGAGGGATAGACGTTGAAATATGATTTGGTGAAGTGGGTAGAAGTATAGCCAAAAATTTTCAGACAAATTCATCAGTATTGTATTCCATACATTCTCACACAATTTTAAGGTATGGGACATATTTCACATTAACGTTTAAAATACCGTATATGGAGAAAGAAGACACAAACGTTAAAAAACAAAGTTGGATTACTGAAACATAATTTGCCACCCAGGGGCGATTCTCCAGCATTTTATTGTGGGGGGAGGGCAAGAGGGGTCCATATCTGGATAGTCAAAGGGCATGGGATGTATAATAGTTTTTCTCCACATTATTGGGGGGGGCAACTGCCCCCCTTGCCAACCCCAAACGACGCCCCTGTTGCCACCCCAACCTATTCCTGACGTTTTGTAATACAAACCCTGCTCCAATTTCAGGTAGATTCTGCAACCTCGTCTTAAAATAGGTAATGTGAGGCTACCAGCTTAGGTTGGAAATAAAAGGGATCGACGTATGAAATTTGGCGATTTTTAAGTTTAAATTTATTAAAAATCAATCTATCTATTCATCAATCAATTTATTCAACCAGTAAATTCACAACAAAAACGAGACACAAAAGAAGACACAAATGTTAAAAAACGAAGTTCGATTACTGAAGCATAATTTACCACCCCAACCTATTCCTGACATATTGTAAAACTAACCTTACTACACTTTCTGTTAGATTCTGAAACCTCGTCTTAAAATAGGCGATGTGAGGCTACCAGCTTATATTGGAAATAAAAGAGATCAATGTATGAAGTTTGGCGATTCTTACGTTTAAGTTTATTGAAAATCAATCTATCTATCTATCAATCAATTTATTCAACCAGTAAATTCGCAACAAAAACACTTCAACATAGACTCCCCCGTAAGGCTCTATAACCAAAAGGGATTGAAAGGGACCTATTCTGCAGTTCTGTACCTGAGGCTGCTCAGCTTGTACTCACGGCAGTCTTATGGTTAACCCGCTTTTTCTGCTAGGATCACACTCAGGACAATACTCATGGTTCGGTTGATTTTTATGATTGTAGAAAGCTAAATTTACGTTTAACTCTCGTTTAAAAAATTGTAAGCAAAAAATAGTTTGAAAAATAAACTAGAACATAGTTAATTTTTGCAACAAAATAGTTCTGCCGTAAATAAAAAGCCTTGTTCGTCTAAATATTAAGGCCGGCCTTCAATGTATCATATTTTGTTTGACAACCTTCGAATTGTTTTATATTTTCCTTTTCTCTTTAGAGAAAAGGCAAATGGAAAAGGAAAAAGGAAAGGAAAAAGAAATTTCTCCTTAAAATGTGAAACAAAAGGTTTTTTTTCAGTGTAAGTTAAATTCCGTATAGCTATACAAAATATTCGTTAAAATAGCCATTTGGCCTTACGAAGACCAATAATAATTTAAAAACATTGCACCGTCCCGATAAAAAAATTGATCGATAATTAATTACGAGCAATAAAATATAACCCATAAATTTTTACGATGCACTTTCATGGATTGTAATAAAATGACAGGAAAACTTTTAAAAATATTATCAGCCTTTCCTGCATAGAAAAGGGGGTCATAAAAAAGAATAGGGGATTACCATTATGATCGTAAGGCTTCCAGATGCTGACGAAGTTATCGTTGGGTTTAAGTGTTTTGCACTTTATAGCCTAATCGAAAAAGAATTGAAAGTTTTGTGATTTAACTTTTGAAATGAATGCTTATCATATTCAAGCGTTTTTTTTTCATGTTAAAGGTCATTCTCACTTTACAGCTTTCTACTTTTTTCTTTATTCTACTTTAAAGCTTTCTTACATACTTCTACTTTATTTGTTTGTTTGGCTTCATTGATTTTTCATTCTCGTGGAAGGTTTTTAAATTCAAGAACACAATAGTTATCATCTAACTTATATTTATGAGTTTATGACTTTAGCTACGACACTTTGTCCTCCCTATGAGCATATATGAAGTACTAGGTAATGTTATCAAAATTTTCATTGCAGTTTATAGTGTTTTTATCTGTTTCTCTTTATGTCGCTTAGCTGATATCCTATTGTGAAGTGAACAAATAAACAAAAATCTTTTTAGTGAAAGCGAAGAGTGACTTTTAAACTTAGAACAAACAGAACTTATTCTGAATGTGAGGTGGCTCCTACACGGTGTTATCAGTTCACTGAAGTTTAGGACGGAGAAACTGAATAAAAATAAAATGAAGATATTCGAGAGTATTTTGGCCTTTTTGGGGCCGAAATTACTGTTTTGCAGCTCAGAAGGGACTGAAATCAGTCCTTTGCTGTGGCGTAGTCTCTAATATTGATTAAAAATGCACAATAGCTTAAGTTTTCACTTGAATGAGCCTATATTCCGATATTTTTTGACATTCCGCGACGATGAAATGTACGATCAATCCTGAAAAAGAAAAGATCAGAGAAGTAAGAATAACAGTAACCGATAAACACGCATCAAGGACCATCATTCTTGTTAGAACACAAAATTTTATATATATTAAATTATTCTATCCATAAAGGGACGGAAAAGTTTATTATATAGTAACTATAGTCTCAATCGCGATTCGTCACAAAACTTAAAAGCATAAATAAACAAATTAGTGAAAAATAAAAAAACTAACACAGCCAAATTTCAAAACCTTAAAATATTTCTAAGTTTGCGGACAGTCATAAGGTCTAGTTTACAAGCATTAAAATCAAAAGTATTCGCAGTATATTCAAAACATCCAGTTTCCACTACAAGTTCAACAATTTTCTGGGCAATGTTAACATCAGAGACTGAGCAAACACGCCTTTGTAGTTCCATTAACTCTTTCAGATGCTCTTTCGTGAACCTAGATGGGTCATAAAACTCACTACTGTAATCTTTGCACCAGACTCAAAAATTTTATATTTTTGCAGATAGTTGTTTGAAAACAACGCTATGGAATTCTCAAACATCTCGGATTTATGTTAGAAATTTCACCAATGTTGTACCCTTCTTGGGGGCTATTTTCCCTTTTTTCTAAAACTACAAAAATTTTTTGCTAATAATTCTGAACTGATAGATTTAAAAATAACAAACTTTGTCGATTTGGGAAGAACATCAAACGCAAATTATTTCTATGTGTATATTGGTATCAAAATTCAGGTTTTAGAGCTTCGGTCTTTACTTACCGTTCATTGTCATTAACAGTTTGACAAACTAACGGATAAACTGCTGAAGAGAATAAAATATTTTTGAGCATATGTATTTAGATTCGCAATGTTACCTAGGTGCAAGAACGTATCTAGGGGTGGAGTTACAGGGGGTTTGAATCTTCCATGAAATGTTTGTTCAACTCGTAATAACGTAACAAAAATGAATATAAACGAATTTTTATGCGTTTAATGTTTTTTGTACCCCCCCCCCCCCAAAAAAAAAAAGATTTTCCTGTAGCCCTCTCCCCGAAAAGAAAATCCTCGATACGGCCCTGCTTAGGTGTCACTTATTAACGTTAGATTTGCACAGTTACTTATTATTATCTGATATGCTGCTATTGTTTTTACCTCGTTCTGTTTCAAGGTTGTAAGTGTCTGTTCTTTTGAAGAAGTCAAAATATTTCAGATTTAGAAATGCATCATTAAATATAGCTGTTTGAATCCACTCCCCTTTCAAAAAACGACATTATTGTTAATCAGAAACTCGACAGCATAAAGTGACAACCAATAATTAGAAAGCTAAGCAGACTATAAAAAATAATAGATGGAAAAAAAGAAACAGGTTTAGAGAAAATACTAGTAAAAAACGATGCTTCGCTAGCCTTAATTTCTTCACAAAAATTAAAAGAGTTTTGAATTGAATTTCGCGAACCAAACACGTGATTTATGTCACTGTTGTCAGGTATAGCATTCAAAATGGGAAATTAAGGTTAGGCACTTTTGAAAAGAAAGTAAAACACTTCATAGGCTCTAATCCTACCATGCATCTGATAAATAGCTCTCGGAACTCCATCTGAATCGCTAGTTGCTTTTGTTTTTTGTTCCTTTTTTTTAAATATTGACGTTCGCACTTCTTACACCGTTTGGTCTTGAAATCACATAATAGGTACATCTTACTTTTGTATGTTCCCGAAGATGCTTCCTAAAAATAAGGACCAATACCAAAATACTTAAAAAAAATTTTTACCAACGACTAGCAAATGATTTTTAAGAGGCATCTGACTAACTACATGCTAATTAAAATAAAAACAAGTTTTTTCAAATGAAAGTAAAGAGCTGCAGTGAAACTCATAACTTACAGAAATTTTCTTACATATGAGGGGAGCTGCCCCTTCTCAAGTATTATTATCGTAGATAAACAATCGTTTCTAAAGAACATTTGAAAATGAGAAAATTCAAAATTTTAGGTTTATAGATCGTTACTTTACAGCTCTCATTTCTGTTTAATTTCTTTGCGCAATTTCCATCAAAACTACACTCCGTTTTGGGGAAATTCAATTCCTATTTTTAAAATTATATAAATTTGTTACATAATAACCGCAATGATGAGCGACTTTAAAGTTAACATATTCTGCGCATTTAGAATAAGCGTGAATAAGAGATTATTTTATTGAGTAAATAATAAACAAAACCATGTGTTTAGAATTGTTGGTTTGATTGTCAGGGATAGCTCTTTACTTTCAGTATGTTACTACGAGCTATTTGGTCCAAGGCTCTTTTAAACTTGAAGGAGGCTATCACCCACAGAGCCGGCTTTAAAGCTTTGACGTTTCTGGACCCAAGCTTTTTTGCCGCTCTGCATTCATACCATAGGAGGGAGGGTCATTTTTCCTTAAGAAAATAGTCTTTATGATGAAAATCTTCATTTTATCTCAGAATAACATCAGTTATGATAATCATGTGATAATCAAATATTTGCACGTTGGGGATATTAACCAGGTGGGGGTATTAAGAAGGGTTTCAAATGTAAATTCATCTACAATGTTAGGCTCAAGATAGTCGGGATAAAAGCTCAATAGCTGACTTGCATGCATAGTGATTTCTAAGGCGTGATTTGTTTGGCGACGGAGTGCACCTGGCACTTTGAAGATAAGCCACATCAGTTTAGTATTGTTAATAAAAAAAAAGCTCAGTGATAATTTACTACCCCCCCCCCTCCCTGGCATCGTGTGAACCAGCAATGAATTCTTTTTATTCTTTTTTACTTTCCTCTTTTGTTTGTTTTATAGACTCGTTTGGCTGGGTGTTCGAATGACTCAGTTGCGAGTCCCACCTCCTCCCGTAAAAATGAGGTGGTATACGTTAATTTGAAAACAAACTGTATTTTGTTTATGTCTCTTCTAGCACCACCAAATGGATCAGACAATATTTTCAAGAAACTTCGCACAAACATCATCTAAAATATTCGAAATTCATGCTATTTACATAGTAACTAATTTTTGGCAAATTTGCTTGAATAGTTTTCCGGCTAGTCATTAAAAATATAGAATCTGAAAAGCAAAAGTTTCATCATTACAGGTCAAAACTTCATCAATCTAAGATGAGAGCTTTAGCTCAGGGGAATTCGATTCCTGAAACTCCTGACAAATTAGTGATTCGAAAACAGCAGCCTCTTCCTAAGTTCCAGAGACAATTAAATATTAGGAGAGTCATACCCAGGGGCAATAGTTGTTTATTAGACCTATACTTGATCTGATCAAACTTCAAAAGGGAAACTTATGGAGTGAATAATTAACGTTGTTTAATACTCATAAGAGATTTCGCAATAGATGGCAAATATTGTTTGTCTAATATAAAAAAGCCGTTTTTCTTTAGCTTCTTTTCTATTCTGTTATTTTTTGCAATCTCTTTCTAAATTTTGGCTTCTGTGGGTAGTTGAAATTAGGACGGCCTACAGCTTGTCCTTTGCCCATTGTTTGACTATAAAACAAAAAATTTGAAAAAAAAATAATAATAGCACTAATTTGATCTTATTTTCGCCTTCAGTTTTTATCACGGGAGTAAAGTATACATGCATTAAAAAAAAGAAAGAAGAAAAAAAAAATCGGGAATAACACTAGCTCTAATGAACAAAAGGTACAACAGTAAGAACACAAAATAGATTAACTCTAGTTTTTTCTTGTTAGTAATTGTTTTCTTCTTCTTCTTGTTTTGTCTTTTTTTAGACGAGTTCCGTTCAATGATAAAAGTTCATGGTTTGTTTCATCAACAGCAACAATAACAAAAAAGATCAACCGGTTCATAAAATAGGCTACTAGTAACTTTGGAAATTCCTGTAAAAGCAGTAATTCTGGTGAGGGGGGGGGGACTAGCATCAGAGAACATCATTCTCATTTCAACTTATATTTGTCTTACAATAATGTTATTTCTGGCTCTACATGTTAGCAAAAAGAGGTTGTCTACTATGTATTGGGGCTGTAATGGTTCCATAAGAATTTATTATACGGCAAACTGTGAATCCATTTATATTCAAAAATATTTTTAGATGGTGTGTTGTATCTCAAGGGTATGGCTGTCCAGTACAGCCAAGCTAGCTACCCCTTAACTTGGTAAGGTAGCAGAACCTAGACAGCTACCATCACAGACATATGAATACTTAGTATATTATTTACTTGTTGATCAATAGACGAAAAGTCTATTTGTGTACAAGTTAGAAATCTTAAGGAACTTACACAGAATCAGAATGTTTAAGCAGGCCCCTGGCTAAAAAGAACAACTGGGGCCATAACTCCTAAAAAAAATATTATTGTGTCTCTTCTGAAAACTCATAAGGAATGCAAAAATTTGACGGACAATAATTTTAGTTCTTCACAATGCTACCATAAAGAATATTCAGTTTATACCAAAGACGTATTATTATTATTCAAAATTATAAATCTACGGTTTACTCCAAACAAGCCATAAGACAAAAAAATGTATTTTCTTTTCTCTGAATTTGACGTCAGGGATTTCTGAAGTGATTTTTCACTCGAGCCATAAGAGTATAATACTCAGTGTTTCCATTCTAGGGATTAGCCCCCTAAAATGGGGATTTTTGAAGAATTTTAGGAGCTAACTTTTTCATTTAGGGTTTTGGGGATTATTAGGGGTTTGTACGATTCTTCTGGATTTTCTAAGGAAATTCTAAGGTCTAGGCCCTAGAAAATTCTTTTCCTACCCGAAAAAGAAAATAGGACGGAAGTAGTTTTCCATCCCATTTTTCCAGAAAGCGGATAATCTGGGCAAGCTATATTGTGAGTTAAGCATCTTTTGCACAGTCGATTCGGAAACGCTACAACACTAAAATCAGATCCTGGTGTGCCAATGATGCAGATGCAGTTGCCATGATGCAGATGCGGTTGAAAAGATCCTCATAGCTGCACAATTTTGTTTTTTACATAGAGCCTGTACATCAGATCCAAACTCGATTAATTTTTGATGATGACATTTAAGAATATGTAGAAATGCAACCCTGTATCAGCTCATTCACTACGGTCTGGTTCAATCCAACCATTTATTCGAAAATATGGAGATGTGCCGTGGGATGGAAACAAATTCAAACAGGAGTGGAGGAAGCAAATGCTCATTGATGTTGAAAATATTGAAAATATGGATGCGATCACCTATTGGCCTTTTTTTTTCTTTTTGAAGGAAAACTCCGCCGGAATGCAAGTCTACACGCAAATCTAGAATTGGAAGTAATATTTGTGTTTACTTCTCCTATCTCCAGAGTTGTCGTCGAAAGGTTTTTTAGTGCAGTAAAAATCACAAAGACGGACAGATGGAACAAGCTTAAAACAGAAACGTTACGTGGAATTCTGAAAACAAATACGGTAGAATTGAGCCCAAGAAAATACCCCATGCTGTCTTGGAGACGAGCAGCTACTTCTGCACATGAAAATAGTCAAGGCTTCAGCTAACATCGGAAAAAAAGATGAAGGTGTTGAATCTGATTCTGACTAAAAAATAAATATTTTTTATTTCATTTTTTTTCAATATTACTGGATTCTGGGACAACCAATGGATTCTTCACATTGGTGTGATAAGCAGCGGGACCTTAAAACCTGAATTACAAGAAATAACCATACAAAATAAATATTTATTTATTTTGACCACCATATCCAGTGACGTGCCGACACAACCAATTAAGCACTGATTGGTCATGTGTAACAGAAAATAGAACTGAAAATCTATTTCTTTTACTCGTCTTACTATATCCTATACGCATTGTTGCACCTTACTACACGAATGAGAACCGTATAAGTATCATTTTGTTTTTTACCTTTTCTGCATTTCTCCAAGTACATCATAAGCAACTTTCTATCCTTAGAGTTCATATTCTCAGTCATATTTTGACACATCTGTCGACACAAATCTTTTCTTTTTTTCAAACATTTTTCTGTGACTTCACTCAATATGAAAACAAGTCAAAGCAAAAATAATACTTGAAAAAGTGACTGGTTGGGTATCATTCATGCAAATCTATCTTGCCAATTCAAATAAAAACGGGAATATAAAAAAATAGTAATAGAAAAGGAAAAAATAATAGCAAAGAAAATAAAAATCTTCACATGGTCCAGAATTTGGAATCTAGCACCGGAATGTATCAATCAAAACTGAACTTAACTAGTCAATAATTAAAAGCATTGTTTTAAACGTTAAAAGAAGATATTTTGTTAGGCAACAAGAAAATAGTCTTGAGTTGCAAGATAAGTCGTCTTGTATACATATGCTATTAAAAGTAAGCATAACGAGGCTTTACTAGTGATTTGGACAGAAGTCAGAAAATTGGAAAAAACTTTAGGGGTTATGGTTATGAAAATGGGGATTTCTAGGGATGTTCCACCAGTCTCTTAGGGATTTCAAAAAATATGAAGTGGAAACACTGACAATACTGCTTATCAGTTCAAATTGGAGCATCTATTTGATAAGCTGGAGTAATTATTTTTGTTATTGTCTAATACATTTTTATCTGTTGCAATGGATACCTGAATTAGTGATAAATAGTCGTAAACTGAAATCTAATGCTCCTCCATATTATTTTGCGGAGCAACACTATTACTTTGATAGCCCCTTTTCTGTCGTGATCAGTGATTTGTTGGTCTTTAAAGGTATCAAATAAACGTTCGAAATTTTACCTCTAATAGAATTGGAAAATAGAAAAGAAAGTTCCTCTGAAATTTTTAGATTTCTAGTATTTTTCTGAATTATTTTTCTATCCTACTACCCAATGTACGAAATAATTGTTCCTCCATCCAAAGTAAACTTCGCAGAGACTATAGAATGCCAAATTTATTTAGAACTTGGAATTCTTAATTCAAAATCCCGAGACTAAAATTTTGTATATTTTAATAAATATTGTTCGAAAGCTGGATCTTAATTTCTCAATTCCAATTATTTAAATTTTCTTGAAATTTTCGATATTGACTTTTCTGAAATTGTGTGTGCATACAAAGCTTAGACACGCAACTCAACTTAATTTATAATCATAAAAAAATCAGATGGAAGTAAAGAGCGACGATGAAACTTAAAACGAATAAAAATTGCTGCTTCGCAGGCTTATGCAATATATATCTGTAATATGATTCAAATAAACTAGTAGGAGGGACCCAATTGATGCTGAAAGAGATTTAATGTCCTTGGTAAAAGCCTGAAAGAGATTTAATGTCCATGATAAAAACTTGGAACGAGATTTAATGTCCTTGGTAAAAGTGTTATTTATAGACCAATCAGATGCCTAGAATCCCTGTACAAACAAGATCACATCTCTTTTTAGACCTGTTTGATGATTATATTGTTTGTTTGTTATGTGGTTTGATGGTTGTATTGTTTCATGGTTATGTGGTTTGATGTTGTTTCTTAGTTCTGTTCTGTTTGTTGATGGTTATGTTGTTTGATGTTGTTTCTTAATTCTGTTCTGTTTGTTGATGGTTATGTGGTTCGATGTTTCAATGCTTATTGAAAACAGACAGAAGTTGCAAGATAAGAGTTTCATGGTTTTATTGTTTGATGGTTATGAGTGCTGTTGCATGGTTATGTGGTTTGATGGTTGTGTAAATTGATGTTTCATAGATGTTTCTATGCCTATTGAATACAGAAAGAAGTTTACATCATTGCCAGATAAGGGATGTTATGCTATGTTGAAGATGTTTCATGGTTTCGTTGTTTGATGGTTATGAGAGTAGAAGTGACCCTAAAGGCCCGACGCTTCACCCCTGCTGCCTCTACAACTTTTTTTAACATCATATATGAGCACGAGAACCACGTGGTTTATGGTTTTTGTCAATGTGAATTTGAAAAACAGGAATTTTGTCACGTTTATGTATGTTTTCTTGGATGGTTATGTGTGTTGGTCGATTCATTTGATGTTTTTCATGGATGTTTAATGGTTTTTGTCAGTGAGAATTTGAAAAACAGGAACTATGTCACATTTATGTATGTCAAAAGCAATTCATGTCTGTTTTATGGTTTTCTCAGTGAGAATGAAAAAACAGGAATTTTCTCACATGGAAAAACATGAATGTACATGCATCCTTCTCAGCCAATCAGCGAGTCGGATACATCCTCCTTCTCAGCCAATCAGAGTCAAATTTAAAGTTCTGTTCCAAATATTTTCCCGGAAGACGAAAAGTTCAACTTCGATTCTGAAATTTTCTCAATGAAAATGAAATAAGCTATTGATCATTTCTATTTTCCCAAAATAATATAAAAATTTTCCCCTTCACTTCAGATTTTTCTCAAACAAATGAAAAAATTTAAAATACTGTTCCAAATTTTTCATAGAAGATAGAAAAGTTCAAGTTCTCTTCTGAATTTTATCAATAAAAAGGAAATAAGTTACTGATCAATTCTAATTTCACAAGAGAAAATTAAAAGCTTCCACGTCAGTTTTAAGTCCACCAAGAAATAAACTATTTAAAGTTCACTTCTAAATTTTTCTGTATAAGATATGAAAAGTTATAATATGATCGTTACAATTGTCAGTTGAGATAAAAAGTAGACATTTAATTATTTAGTCTATGATTGTCAGGTACAACATTTATCCATGTTTCAATTTGTTTTTATCGTATAAATATTCCACTGGTGGTCCGTCCTATAAAATCAAAGTCTGAATTTAATAACTGAAAATTACCTAAGTTATTTATAATTTTTATTCTCCCAAAATAAATATAAAAATTTTCCACTTCAGTTCAGATTTTTCTCAAACAGATGAAAAAATTAAAAATACTGTTTCAAATTTTTCATAGAAGATAGAAAAGTTCAAGTTCTCTTCTGAATTTTACTAAAGAACATAATTCAATTCTAATTTCACCAGAGAAAATAAAAAGCTTCCACATTAGTTTTAAGTTCACCAAGACATAACAAATTTTAAGTACAATTCTAAATTTTTCCGTAGAAGATAGGAAAAGTTATCTTATGATTGTGATTATTTTCCATGAAGATAAAAATTTTCACTTTAATTCTAAATTATCTTCAATTCAGTTCCGTTCTTTCTCAAAGAGTCAAATTTAAAGTTCTGTTCTAAATATTTTCCTGGGAGAAGAAAAGTTCAACTTCGATTATGAATTTTCTCAATGAAAATGAAATAAGTTATTGATCATTTCTATTTTCCCAAAATAAATATAAAAATTTTCCACTTCAGTTCAGATTTTTCTCAAACAGATGAAAAAATTTAAAATACTCTTCCAAATTTTTCATAGAAGTTAAAAAAGTTCAAGTTCTCTTCAGAATTTTACCAAAGAACACAATTCAATTCTAATTTCAACAGAGAAAACAAATATCTTCCACTTCAGTTCTTTATTTCACAAAGACATAAAGAAATTTAAAGTTCAATTCTATATTTTTCGGTGGAAGATAGTAAAAGTTAAACTATGATATGTAATTATTTTCCATGAAGATGAAAAGTTTCACTTTAATTCTAATTTTCTTAAATCCTGAAATGACATGAAATATGCTTACGGCTATGCCAATCGTACTCTGTGCTTGTTCATGGACACGACACGGCTTTTCCATTGGTACTCTATGGCAGGTTATCGACACTACCTAGTTTATTGCATGCATTAAATCAGTATTTTTTACGCAGTGGAAGGATAAACACACATTTCATATCTGTAAAAAAGTGAGGATGAATTATTCGACGAACGTATGTGCACATGAAAAAATCATTGTCGTATTGAATACTGACAAGGAGAAATACCTGAACTATGAAACGAGTGCAAGCGGTAGCGCTAACGAGTGCAAGAGTGCAAGCGAGTGCAATGGTAAAAAGATTAAATTAGGTTAGGTTAGGTTAGCTTAAGTTAGGTTAGGTTAAGTTAGGTTAGGTTCGGGTATCCTACGCCCGCGCACGTACTCAGGCAAAACGAACCTAACTGAAACTACCATAACTTAGTATAGCCTAACCTAACATAAGTTAATCGTTTTACCATATTTAAGTTAGGTTAGCGTAGCGTATCATTTGCACTCGTGATAAGATTACCTAACCTAACCTAACTTAAACATGGAGAAATGTTTCTAATTATTTATTAATATTTATTTATACCTAACCTAACATTAGCCTACGTACGCGCGCGTACGTAGGCTAACCTAACTTAACTTAACCTAACCTAACTTAATCTAGCCTAACCTAACCTAATTTAATCTTTATACCATGTTTAAGTTAGGTTAGGTTAGCTTATCATGAGCGCTCGTGATAAGTTTACCTAACCTAACCTAACTTAAACATGAAGAAATGTTTCTATTTATTTATTAATATCTATTTATACCTAACCTAACCTAACCTATTGTTTTTGGTGGTTAGATGTACGAACTGAATTTAAGAAAAATTAGAAATAAAGTGAAACTTTTTATCTTCATGGAAAATAATCACAATCATAGTTTAACCATTCCTATCTTCTACGGAAAAATTTAGAATTGAACTTTAAATTTTTTATGTCTTTGAGAAATTAAGAACTGAAATGGAAGCTTTTTCATTTTCATTGGTAAATTTCAGAATTGAGCTAACTTCTTTCTCTTCTCTAAGAATATTCAGAAGAGAACTTGTACATTTTGCACTTCTTCGAGAAAACTCAGAATTAAAGTGGAGTTCCATATTTTCATGAAGAATATTCAAAATCAAAGTATAACTTTTCCTATCTTCTATGAAAAATTTGGAACAATTTTTTAAATTTGTTCATCTCTTTGATAAAAATCTGACTTGGAGTGGAAAATTTTATAATATTTTAGGAAAATATAATTGATGAATAACTTATTTAATTTTCATTGAGAAAATTCAGAATCGAAATTGAACTTTTCTTCTTCCGGAAAAATATTTGGAACAGAATTTTAAAAATATTCATCTCTTTGAGAAAGGTCGGAATTGAATTTAAGAAAATTTAGAATTAAAGTGAAACTTTTTATCCTCATGAAAATAATTAAAATCATAGTATAACTTTTCTTATCTTCTATGGAAAAATTTAGAACTGAACTTTATATTTTTTATGTCTTGGTGAACTTAAAACTGACGTGGAAGCTTTTTATTTTCTATGGAGAAATTAGAATTGAATTACGTTCTTTGGTAAAATTCAGAAGAGAACTTTGAATTTTTTATGTCTTTGAGGAATTAAGAACTGAAGTGGAAGCTTTTTTTCATTTTCATTGGTAAAATTCAGAATTGAGCTAACTTTTTTTACTTCTTTAAGAAAATTCAGAAGAGAACTTGAACATTTTGCACTTCTTCGAGAAAACTCAGAATTAAATTGATGGTCCTTATCTTCATGTCTAATATTCAAATCAATGTATAACTTTTTCTATCTTCTATGAAAAATTTGGAACAGAACTTTAAATTTTTCATCTCTTTGCAGAAAATCGGAAAGTGAACTTAAGAAAATTAGAATTAAAGTGAAACTTTTTATCTTCACTGGAAAATAATCACAATCGTAGTATAACTTTTCCTATCTTCTAGAGAAAAATTTAGAAATGTACTTTAAATTTTTCATCTCTTTGAGAAAAATCAGAACTGAATTTAAGAAAAATTATAAATAAAGTGAAACTTTTGATCTTCATGGAAAACAATCACTGTCATAGTACTACTTTTTCTATCTTCAATCTAAAAATTTAGAATAGAACTTTAAATTTCTTTATGTCACTGTGAAACTTAAAACTGATGTGGAAGATTTTTTTTTCTGGAGAAATCAGAATTGCAGTATGTTCTTTGGTAAAGTTCCGAAGAGAAATCGAAATTTTCTTCACATCGTTGACAAAATTTTAAATTGAACTATAACTTTTTATCTTCCGTGAAAATATTCACAAGTATGATACAACTTTTTCTATCTTCCAACGAAAAATTTAGAATTGAACTTTAAATTTCATTATGTCTTTTGTCAAATAAAGAACTGAAGTGGAAGATTTTTATTTTCTCTGGTGAAATTAGAAATGAATTGTGTTCTTTATTAAAATTCAGAAGAGAACTTGAACTTTTCTTCACTTTGTTGAGAAAATTTTAAGTTCAACTAGAACTTTTTATCTTCCGGGAAAATATTCACATAAATTTTTCATCTCTTTGAGAAAAATCAGAACTGAATTTAAGAAAAATTATAAATAAAGTGAAACTTTTGATCTTCATGGAAAACAATCACTGTCATAGTACTATTTTTTCTATCTTCCATCTAAAAATTTAGAATAGAACTTTAAATTTCTTTATTTCATTGGGGAACTTAAAACTGAAGTGGAAGATTTTTATTTTTTCTGGAGAAATTAGAATTGAAGTTTGTTCTTTGTTAAAGTTCAGAAGAGAAGTTGAACTTTTCTTCACTTCGTTGAGAAAATTTTAAATTGAACTATAACTTTTTATCTTCATGGAAAATATTAAATAGTATGATATTACTTTTTATATATTCAACCGAAAAATATATAATTGAACTTTAAATTTCTTTATGTCATTTTTGAAATAAAGAACTGAAGTGGTAGATTTTTATTTTCTCTGTGGAAATTAGAAATGAATTGTGTTCTTTAGTAAAATTCAGAAGAGAACTTGAACTTTTCTTCACTTCGTTGAGAAAATTCTAAGTTGAACTAGAACTTTTTATCTTCCGGGAAAATATTCGCAAGTATGGTATTACTTTTTATATATTCAACCGAAAAATTTAGAATTGAACATTAAATTTCTTTATGTCATTGTGAAATAAAGAACTTAAGTGGAAGATTTTTATTTTCTCTGGTGAAATTAGAATTGAATTGTGTTCTTTAGTAAAATTCAGAATCGAAGTTGAACTTTTCTTCTTTCGGGAAAATATTTGGAACAGAACTTTAAATTTGACTCTTTAAGAAAGGTCGGAATTGAATTTAAGAAAATTTAGAATTAAAGTGAAACTTTTTATCTCCATGGAAAATAATCTCAATCATAGCATAACTTTTCCTATCTTCTACGGAAAAATTTAGAATTGAACTTTAAATTTCTTTATGTCTTTGTGAAATAATGAACTTAAGTGGAAGATTTTTGTTTTCTCTGGTGAATTTAGAATTGAATTGTGTTCTTTGGTAAAATTCAGAAGAGATCTTGAACTTTTCTATCTTCTATGAAACATTGAGCCTGCTAGTAGTATCGTTATCTCTAAAAATTCTTTTTCTTTCATCTCTGACCTTTTTAATAGATATTCTGAGCGTTTGATGCTTTAGCATACCCTAAAATAATGAACACTTAACAAAATAATGCATAAAAGGTTTTTACTGAAATAATGAGATGTATAATATTAATATAAAAATACGTTAAATACATTATTACACATTATTAGTACACTTGCGCTTCACTTTTCGTCAATTCATCTTTATATTCACTGATGATATTGTCTGCTAATGCCCTTTTTATTCTGCCTGTGATTTCACTGTCTATTCTCACATTATTTTTACATAGATGGCAGTTCTGGCAGGTAGACATGATATGATTTCTTACACTAGTGCAGCAGTAGGCCTTTCTTTTCTTCTTTGCTTTCATTTGAATAGTAATACCAAAACGATGGGAATAGGATCTATCAATAGGTATCGTGCTACCAGAACTGTAAGCAAGAAGTTGTCCCCGATCATCGACAATTATTTTTAAGTTGGCATTCTCCTTTAGCACTATCATCTCTGGTGCTCTCACTCTCGCATACCCACCTTGAGCAATTTTGAATGATTTCGATAGTCCAAAGAAATCTAACTTCTCGCTGTCATGACAACGCATACATACATTTCCAATAGTGTTACCGCTTGAACTCGTTTCATAGCTCAGGTATTTGTCCTTGTGAGTATTCAATACGACAATGATTTTTTCATGTGGACATACGTTCGTCGAATAATTCATCCTCACTTTTTTACAGATATGAAATGTGTGTTTATCCTTCCACTGCGTAAAAAATACTGATTTAATGCATGCAATAAACTAGGTAGTGTCGATAACCTGCCATAGAGTACCAGTGGAAAAGCCGCGTCGTGTCCATGAGCAAGCACAGAGTACAATTGGCATAGCCGTAAGCATATTTCATGTCATTTCAGGATTTAAGAAAATTAGAATTAAAGTGAAACTTTTCATCTTCATGGAAAATAATTACAAATCATAGTATAACTTGTCCTATCTTCCACCGAAAAATTTAGAATTGAACTTTAAATTTCTTTATGTCTTTGTGAAATAAAGAACTGACGTGGAAGATTTTTGTTTTCTCTGGTGAAATTAGAATTGAATTGTGTTCTTTGGTAAAATTCTGAAGAGAACTTGAACTTTTTTAACTTCTATGAAAAATTTGGAACAGTATTTTAAATTTTTTCATCTGTTTGAGAAAAATGTGAACTGAAGTGGAAAATTTTTATATTATTTTGGGAAAATAGAAATGATCAATAGCTTATTTCATTTTCATTGAGAAAATTCAGAATCGAAGTTGAACTTTTCTTCTCCCAGGAAAATATTTAGAACAGAACTTTAAATTTGACTCTTTGAGAAAGAACGGAACTGAATTGAAGATAATTTAGAATTAAAGTGAAAATTTTTATCTTCATGGAAAATAATCACGATCATAGGATAACTTTTCCTATCTTCTACGGAAAAATTTAGAATTGTACTTAAAATTTGTTATGTCTTGGTGAACTTAAAACTGATGTGGAAGCTTTTTATTTTCTCTGGTGAAATTAGAATTGAATTGTGTTCTTTAGTAAAATTCAGAAGAAAACTTGAACTTTTCTATCTTCTATGAAAAATTTGGAACAGTATTTTTAATTTTTTCATCTGTTTGAGAAAAATCTGAACTGAAGTGGAAAATTTTTATATTTATTTTGTGAAAATAGAAATGAACAATAACTCATTTCATTTTCATTGAGAAAATTCAGAATTGAAGTTGAACTTTTCTTCTCCCGAGGAAATATTTAGAAGAGAACTTCAAATTTGACTCTTTGAGAAAGGTTGGAACTGAATTTAAGAAAATTTAGAATTAAAGGGAAACTTTTTATCTTCATGGAAAATAAACACAATCATAGGATAACTTTTCCTATCTTCTACGGAAAAATTTAGAAGTGAACTTAAAATTTTTTATGTCTTGGTGAACTTAAAACTGACGTGGAAGCTTTTTATTTTCTCTGGTGAAATTAGAATTGATCAGTAACTTATTTCATTTTTATTGATAAAATTCAGAAGAGAACTTGAACTTTTCAATCTTCTATGAAAAATTTGGAACAGTATTTTAAATTTTTTCATTTGTTTGAGAGAAATCTGAACTGAAGTGGAAAATTTTTATATTATTTTGGGAAAATAGAAATGATCAATAGCTTATTTCATTTTCATTGAGAAAATTTCAGAATCGAAGTTTAACTTTTCGTCTTCCGGGAAAATATTTGGAACAGAACTTTAAATTTGACTCTGATTGGCTGAGAAGGAGGATGTATCCGACTCGCTGATTGGCTGAGAAGGATGCATGTACATTCATGTTTTTCCATGTGAGAAAATTCCTGTTTTTTCATTCTCACTGAGAAAACCATAAAACAGACATGAATTGCTTTTGACATCCATAAATGTGACAAAGTTCCTGTTTTTCAAATTCTCACTGACAAAAACCATTAAACATCCATGAAAACCATCAAATAAATCGACCAACACACATAAACATCCAAGAAAACATACATAAATGTGACAAAATTCCTGTTTTTCAAATTCTCATTGACAAAAACCATAAACCACGTGGTTCTCGTGCTCATATATGGTGTTAAAAAAAGTTGTAGGTGGCAGCAGGGGTGAAGCGTCGGGCCTTTAGGGTCACTTCTACTTATGAGTGCTGTTTCATGGTTGTGTGGTTTTCAAGAGTGGAAAGGCTGGAAAGCATAATAAGGATACCATTGTAAAATATATGGTTGAATATCCTAAACCAGATGTTTGAAATCCCTCCTTTTACGTATTACCCCTCCCGCCCACTCTATTAAGTAGAGACTTAAAACGCGCTTTGACAAAAAAAAATGCCGAATGAAGAAATCTCGTTCATTAATTTTAATTTTTCATGAAAACAATTGAACTTCTCGTGTGCAAAGTCACAAAGACACCCGTAACAACATACCTTTCTGACCCTTTATTTATGTGATCGTTATATTCCTCATCATTATCATCTTTTTATTAATAACCAAAAATTGAGCAGAGCCCAGAAAAAGACAGAGTAAAAATCAGGAAAAACAAAAAAGAAACAACAGAAATAAGAACATACTTTGACAACTACAAACAAGGGAAAAACAGAAATGACCAAAGATGGGAATACTTTTGGCATTCAGTAGAGAAATTGCGAATACACTTTTCAATGAATTTCTATTCTCTTTATAGTTGAATCTCTTATCAAAAATTAATTTAAAAAAACAAAGTTTTTCCGAGGGAAGTAAACAGCGAAGTTGAAACTAAAAACGGACAAAAATTATTACTTCACAGCCTATTTAACATATATTAATATAACTAGTATAAATAAACCAACTAATTATGTTTCCCTATGCTTTTAGGATTATACAAAACTAGAGCTTTACTAAAAACACAAAAGTCAAGTAATAAAAATAGGATTATTGATTTAAGAGTCAAAAGTGAGTATGTAGCCTGACAACACTAAACGAATCTATAAAGCTTTTCATAGTCTTACACCAGTCAACACATTAGTAACTTTCAGTATACAATTAAAATTATCTTAAAAACATAAGCGTAAAACAAAATATTTTCTAATAACCATGAAGTAACTGAACAGTATACAGAAATATTGGATTGATTTGTCAAGCAGTATTTTGCTCTCACCAACTGTAATGCCAATATTGGGTAATATACAGTCTTAAATTATAAGAAATATGCTTTAGTATCACTTGAAATGGAGATTAAATAATACATAATATGAACTCTGGAAATCCGATCATTTCTCTCTATACAAGAGTGAATTTCAAGCTATGATACAAATTCTAAAGCTTAGACTATAGTCCTAATACTATCAAGATGGCCTTACCTCGAAATTGTGTACAAAATAATCATGACATGTCCTTTTAATAACCAAAACGAGAGCCAGTCATTGGACTGAGCCATTGTGAAGAAGTGATACCAAATTAGACGTAAAAAGATAAAGAAAATCCTAAAATTGATTGTTGCTTTCTCTTAAAAGAGATTGATCCTAAAAGGGATTAATAATATTGTGATTCTATAAAAGTTGTCCTTAATTGGTTTGCTTTTACTGTACCCAAACTCCTATATTATTTTGTTTTTTCAGTGAAGCGTAAGTTATTTATAATCCTAAAAGCATAGAAAAAAACAATATAGTTGGTTAATTTTTGCAAGTTTTATAGATGTGTGTCAGATAAGCTGGAAAGCAATAATTTGTGTTCGTTTTAAGTTTCAACTTCTGTCTTTACTTTCCTTGGGAAAACTTTGTTTTTAAATTAATCTTTGTTCATTTTTGATTAAAATTTAATGTAGAAACAATGCTGCTGTGATATTTTTTATTTATACGGAATAATGTGTGCTCATTTTAAGTTTTAATGTCACTTCTTAGTTTCAGTTGAAAACTTAGTTTTAATATAATTTCTAAGTGTCACCGATCTAGGGGAGATAAAACAGCTCTAAAAAATACTGCAAACAACCTTGACAGGTAAGAAAAATTTTAGTCTATAACATAAAGTTCATTATCCATACTTCACGAAACAATCATATTTTTCACATGTACAGGCCAATGAGCCTTTGAGGGATTAATAACATGTAATATTGTATGTGTATTTAATGATGAATAAAACTTGTCTTATCTTATCTTATCAGTGAACGTTTGTTTTTCGATGAGCAAAAATCTGTTTTTACTCGGCCAACTTCGCCTGAAAAAGCAATAATAAAGACAGGGCTTTATAAATCACCTAGTGAATAGCAGAAACTAGAAGGCTTCTGTAACAAAAGAAAGCTGTTTAAGGGCTCATTTAAAAGCTTATGTTTTTACTTAATGGCGTTTTTATAAATTTGACTTGATGGCACATTCCCACAACGTGCACTTTCGGTTGTTTCCCCAACTTTTTTGAATGAAACAAGTGTCTTTTCCAATGAAATTACCAAAAAAAGGCGATTTCAAAACCTAGGCAAGAGCAAAAACTAAGGGGGCAAAGCTATCCCTTCCCCTCAATTACCGAAGTTAGAACTAGCACATAGGCTTCATCACAGAGTGAAGTTTGAAGGTTCAATTCAAAACTGTTGATCAATCAAGCTTAATTTTTGTAGATGTTTAGTTGATAAGTTTTTAGTTTTAGTTAATTTGCTTTCGCAATAGTCTTTTACTTTTAATATGACTAGTTGATTTATAAATCTTACTAAGAGGGTCTGGATGGGGAGTATATGTGAGAGGATCTTATAAGCCTCAAGTTAAGGGCTTTGGACCATAATTATTGCAATGGTGCAGTTTTATGCTTTCAAACTCTTCCGCTTAAGAAGTGGTACCAAAAGTGCCGTTTTTAGTGCTATATGGCACCTTTGGATGGTAAAATTGATCAAAAGCACGTGTATATGAGTAATAGGTTTAAGATCTGCCTTCCCGGGATATGCCTTAAAAATGAGTGCCATTAAACATCACTTTTTAAAGTTCTGCTAGCCCAATAGCCCCACACTGTACAAATAATTGTTTGAGATTCAACAAAATTTTTTTAATGTTTATCAACAACAAAATTTGAATTTCAAAAGCTGAAACTGAATATTAGAGACCATTTTGAAATTCCACCGTCATTATTGAATTTCCAATTTGTTGAGAAACAAAAATGTTGAATTCCCATACTCGAATTGAATTTTCAGTTTGTTGACAAAAACAGCATGTTGGATTTTAAGATCCTTATTGGATTTCCATCTTGTTTGCTGGATTTCCTGTTCTTTTATTGGATTTCCATCACTAGCGTTGTTCAATTTCATTAGTCCACAGTCTAACATCTAGTTATCAGGCTTCAGTTTCCCTTTCTTCTTTCTGAAGCATCAATAAATACAAAAAAATAGTCTCATTTATTTTGCAAGAACAGAAAATTACAACAAAAATTTCTCCCAGAGAATATGATACCTCTTAACGGCTGCATTTTTTTTCATGGCGGAAATCAGTAAATCAATGGCGTAGTAGCAGGCCGAAAGAAGACACTTGAGTAAGAAATATCTTCCAATCAGGAAAACAGTGACACTCGGACCTGAAGTGAAGATGAAATCAAAGCGAGGCACAAATAAAAGAAAGACTTCCCCCCTTTTTTTCCACCTCCAGAGGTGAACGGTTGCAATAATAATGCAACGAATCCTGTCTTTTCTGAATATCTTTGACTTACTCATCAGATCTCATCAAATCTCTTGTTCGCCGCTTCATCAAATCTGTGTGTTATAAAATTGAAACTTTGCAAAATAGATCTTCTGCTTAGATGAAGTACAACAAAATTGTTTTCAGCTTCACAACTTTGCTCAATCCCAGTTTATAAGGTTTTAAAGATATGCATAGACTTTCCTAAATTTTGAAGAAAAAAAAAAACATCGATATGGCTTAAAATTCTACTCAAATAACAGGAATTGCATTTTTGGAGCTAAACCTTGAGAAAAATAAACTGATAACTGAAAATTAAGGTAAAATGCTGTTTTGTCAAAATTTCAATAAGCATAGACTTGTCATGTAGGCACATTTAAGGACCCTCAAGAGGAAGAAGGAGTAGAGATAGGTACTTCAAAATACCTTCCCGGGACATACTTTGATACTTATGTACTATCTGGAACACATGCACTATATTATATAGGGAAGATGCGTGTTTTTTTCGAAACGGGTTTCTTTCAATAGAGAAATGTATTGTAAAGAGTGGTTTGTTATTGGGTTTACAATAATTAAACTATTGTTTTATGGGTTTTAGGGGGGGAAAGGGTACCTAGGTTTGGTTAGTATTTTAATATATGCTATGCTTTACCCCCCATCCCCCACCTAATGTGCAAATATATAGACGAAAATTGTTTCTTTAATATTATATTTTTTTACTATTTTTTTTTAATTCATTAGCAAAAAACAAACTTCATTTTTCGCGTGTGTTCCAGATAGCGCATAAGTATCCATACTTTAGCCTGTAGACCCATCCCTGAAGTTTCATTTTCCTAACCTAACCCCTTTCCAAGATAGCCAAAAGTAGCTAAAATAGAATCGGTACTGTTCTTTTAGCTGTAAGCCACGCAAGATAGATGATAAAAGAAACAAGTCAAACAGGTTCTTTTAACAGAGAGTTGGATTGCAAACAGTGGTTTCTAACTGCGTTTACAATATTTAAACTTTATTTTTTTGGGGTTTAGGGGGAAAAAGATATAAAGGTTAGGTTACGTATTTAATATATGCTATGCTTTACCCCCCCCCCCCCCCACTCCCATAATGTGCAAATATATAACCAAATTTGTTTCTAAACTGTTATATTTTTATCTTATTTTATTTTATTTCATTAGCGTTAACCGAACTTCACTTCTTGCATGGTTTACAGCTAATAGAACAGTACCGTAGAATTTCACCAAACTTTTTTTTATTTATTAAAATGTACTTAAACATTTTGGGAAACATAAGACACAAGTTATCAATATTAATAAACATAACTGAATACTTACCATCACAACCAGAATGTCTTCTCTCTCTGATCTGAATGCCCGCTAGGTAAAATCGTCGCTTCGTCTTTTGAAGGTCTTAACATTAAATCTACCTCTGTATTATACGTTTGTAGGTAGTTGAAAAAGAATTTTTTTTTTGTTTTTTCAAATTGATGTTAAATCATAACATTCGAAAACAAAATAAGAGACAAATTAGGTCTTAGGAGGAGGTTCAGTTGCCCTCCAATATTTACGGTCTCTTAAAAAGGACACTAGAACAAAAAAACAACAAATAGAACCGCATCCGTGATCAATCTTCTGGCAAAAGCATAAATTCCACGTTTGTGCAGATAGGAGATCATAACCCCCACAATAACATTTTCTGATACGTTGAATCTAAAGGTCTGATTTACATTAAGATTTATTGACTTTTTGGGGGGTGTTTCTCCCTTTTACGAAAATCAGGCTCCCTGTTTTCAAAATACCTTTTTCTTCTGAGGCTTGGAGCCTTTGATGGGTAGATATTAAACGTAATGAAATTTATATATTTGGAATCTGTATAAAGACCCAGTTCTTATCAATTGTTATCAAAATTCCTTTTTTGAGTTTCGGTTATAATTAAGATGAGTCGCTCCTTAATTACAGTTTAACACTATGAACTGTTTGATAAAACTTATTGGGTTAACGTCCTATTTTTTAATTAATCCTTTAGGAAACCGGAGTTTTTGAAGCACGATTCATGCTATTAAAGTGTAGTATTTCTGAGTCCAGTTGAAATGTGCACCATTTTACCAAATTCTCTTTTTTGGGGAAGCTTTTGGTTCCTTTACGTGTACGTAAAGGACTGAAATACCCTTACAGGCGTCTTTTTTTCTTCGATATATTTGCTTACTTGGTTATTCAGCGTAAGCAGCAAATTTATGGCAAATTCAGCGAAGAATTTTTTTTTTAACGCTGTTTGGGTCTCATTACAAAAATGACGTTCATCGCAAAAACATAAGCTGTTCCCACAAAAGGATTTTCGTTCTTAATTAGAAAAAAACTGAATTCGGAAACCAATATATTTTCACCGTTAGTACTGTTAAGGTTAGGGTAGCATCTTCAGATATTTTCTAACTACAGAAACTCACAAAAAATATATTTAAAAAAAGCGATTGTAAAAGTTAAAATAATTTTTGTACATAAATTTCTGCGTGTTCATTTTGCAGACAAGAAAGCTCGACTTATTTCAAAGTAAAAATATATTTCCTTATTTTTATAATTATCTTTTTATACTCAAAATTTAGTTAGCATTCCCCTTTTTCTGCTATAACGCAAATATTTGAATTGAACTTATACTGAACATATTAGTAGGGAGGACCCTAGTATTCCCACGTGACACCACTGCTTCCATCTACAATTAAGTCTAACGCCGACAGGCTATACTTTATTCAAGGATTATCGATCCACGAAGGGGAGAGAATTTCTGAGAAATTGATTGCGTAATCGATGGGGGAATTTTATTGATCCGATAACGGGAAACAAATCACATACCTCCTTCTAAACCAATCAGAGAGTCGGTTACAACTCCATCTAAGCCAATAAGAGGGCTGGTTACATATTATCGGGAGAGGATTGCAGAGAAAATAAGGAAAGGATTTTTGCTATAGTTTTTATTAGTATGAGAATAGAATTCAAAGGAGTGAGAAGAACAGTTTGACTTTACTCATTTGGATATATTTGTGCTGATGACGAGTGGAATGTTTACCCTATTAGAAGTTGATAGTGGAGTTGGTAGCAATAATACAAGAGCACCAAACATTGCGGTGGAAATCACGAGAGGATCACGGCTTTGTCTGGAATGGGATGAAGTATATGCAAGATATTTGATATCCTTGAGTAAATTTAAAATGGAGGATCAATTACGTTTCGCTGCAAAAGTTGATATAGCGCATGTGAATGGACTTCAATGTGCTTTAAGTGCATTAGTGAAACATATCGAAGACAATAAACTGTATCGATAATTGTATATGCTTAGTATTATTGTTGTAATTATCCAATAAAATTGTTTCGAAATCACAAATATTCCCTTTCTTCTTGTCAGGTTAGAATGCTATGGCTAACGAATCATGATCAGTCTAGAATCAGCAATCAGAGTGAAAGGATTGAAAAATGAACAAATTTGAGAAAGAGAGAATTAGATTAAATCTAGTGTTTATAGAAAAACATTTTATTTTAGATGATGATTTCCTTGAGTTGTCTCTTCAACGGAAGATATGCTCTCGGAGAACACTTGACTATATAACGTGAACTGATTCTTCCCCATTGGACTATTATATGAGGCTTTACCAATGTGACTCAAGTGTTATTACTCAATTTATTAATGTATTAATTAGAACAAATCAGAATCATATCGTGCATACACTTTTGAAAACATTACCATTAGATTCAATGTAGATGGCTCCTCCCACCATTCGAAAGAGGTGACGTCACAAAGTTACTCCTCTCTCATTCCTCCACCGGCATAAATAATCAATTTCGTTTTAGCTGTGAGATAGTCAAGTGTCATTGGAAACCAAAAAAAAAAAATGTTCTATACATGTCGATTATGCATGTAAACTCTTGGAAGTTGAACTCAATGTGAGATTTGTACAATTTTTGATGAAAATTGTGAAAAGTATAAATTATGTAATCCTTGTAAATTAAATAGAGGCTATGCAGTACAAATTAAAGGATGTAATCCATGTCTTGAGGAGATTTGTGACTCTCACCCTAGAGGACACCTGTGCTCCAATTGTCACTATGATAAATGTGATCAGTGGGAGAATACTTACCCCGCTATGATTGGACAGAATCCCAAACGTGATATTAGTTTATTTCTACGAGATTGGTATCGTCGTGGATTTAAATTATTCTGGGAGGAGGAGCCAGGTCTACAATTCAACTGTTGGGGTAACAAGACAATTTGGTTTCTACGTCATCGTTCTGACGACACTGCCTATCATGACTATAAACCAAGTGATTTTTATTTGACAGTTACTGAATGTAATTCACCATTTGAAAACACTGTATTTGATATTGCTTTAAATAGTCAGATTGAAACTCGTGAATTTCATAATATGAGTGAAAATAGTATGATTGACTATACAAAGAGATATGACAAGACTGAAGTTATATTATACTACAGAAAATGTGACCCCGACTTTGCAACCTATCAATATCAATATACAGTGAATTCAAATGATCTACCGGCATTAGTAGTTTTCGACAGTTGCCTATACACCGATGAAGAAATCTAAAGTGAAGATTTGAAGACATTGTTGTATATATATATATATATATATATATATATATATATATGCATTTTATGGTTATTCAATATATGGATAATCCATCCAATTCATCCTTTGAATTTGTTCTTGATCACCTGAGGGTGGTGGTGGCCAATCATAGGGTCTAATTTTTATTTCATATTTACGATCTTTTCTCAGGATGTCGTAGGTATTTTTGAGAATACAGTCGACAAGAGCCACTTCATACTTTCCATTGTCATCGAATTTGATAGTGGGAAAGTTTCTTCCAAAAATCACTTGTTCTATTCAAATGATTGTGGAGAGGATCCGAAACCTTGGACATGAAAGTCACATAGAAATCATTGGGCATTGTTAATATCTTCAGCACTGACCCAAGAATCAAAATCTGAGTTGTATCCTAGCCAGCAAACAAGCAACTGTCTCTGCCCCTACGAGTACGACTCTTTAATATCTTTTCAATTTGATAAATTTCACTAGTGTTTCTAACTTTTTGCAGTTCATATTCATAAAAACCTCCGAGAATCTCATCATCTTTTGTGTCTCGCAGTCGAAATGTTGTGGGTTTGGTGTCCAGGATTTTGGACACTTTAAAAAGTTCAGTGCTCCATAAATAATTCCCTTTTTCAAAAATATTGGTGGTTCTATTAATTCGAATAGTATCACCAACTTTGAATTTCTTCTTCACATTTTTTTTTCTTTTTCACCATTGGAATATTGCTTTAGAAAAGCATCAAATGTTTTTTCACTGCAATGAACTTCCCGAGGGCTTGAGTTGGACAATGATCGAAGAGGTCGATGGTTGTATATCCGCATGATTTTATCTAAATCCTTAATAAAAGCAGATGTATTTTTCAGTGTACAATATCTTGAAATTAATAGATGAATCGTTCTCATCAATCTTTCAGTTAGTGCAGCCTTAATTGGGATTTGATTATGATAACTTTATGTATTACATTTCAATAGAACCTTTTGCACGTGCGAATTATAAAATTCGCTACCATGATTTGATTGAATTTTTTTATAGCATTCCTGTTCAAGAATACTTTCAATGGCCTGAGCAACTTTAACACCTCTCTTTGACCGTAATGGATTGGCATAGTCATAGCGACTAAAGACACTGATTGCCACTAGAATATATTTGTAGGGTCCATTGTGACGCCGTTGAATTGCATCTAAAGTTAAAAGATCCGTTTACAAATATATGCAGAGGGAAAAAGGCTTTAGTTTGTCGATATTGTTTACCCCGAAGTCAGCGATTCCGATGCAGTGTGTAACTCGGTTCATTCTGTAGATACTCTTTTTCTTTTTTTAATGTACTGCCAGAAGCAACTTTAGAAAGGGTTTTGGGGGAACTTAAACTCCCCGCTTCACCAATATTTTCATAGACATGTTTCAGAACTTCAACCATTTGGGACGCAAACACGTAGTGTAATGTCCACTCCCCTTTTGCACACTGGAGGGTGAATCAATCCGTCTTCGCTTTTGACTAGCAGTCACAGGTGTTATAAAACCATTTCTGCTGCTGCTGCTGCTGCTTCTGCTAGTATTTTCAAATATTGAAACTTCTTCTTTTTTAAATGGTGTTGGTGTTGGCGTTGTTGGAAGACTATATTCTCTTAGTTTCTTAAGAATGTGCTTATTGCCATTAAGACTTCTGAGGAAGTTTGATACATATAATAAAGTGTGTAGATTATTGTCAAAGGATAAGAGTCCATTACGATTTATAACCATATCGCAAATAAAATCAACTAGATTATAATTATTTCTTTGAAGTATAATTCCTATCACTGTGCTACCAACGTGAGCTTAATGTTCATCATCAGTTTTCAACATGAGATAATATAATACTCTTTTACTCTGTTCATGATAGGTCACTGGCAATAGGTTTCCAATTTTCAATACAATTGAATTGAATTCCTTCTCCTTTGATTGCACTGCTGCTGCTGCAGAATCTTGAGGAGATGATTCCTGTTTGGAGGGATCGGTGACGGTAACAGGGGCGGGTCTCTCACGATAAGGTCTATGTTTGTCCACACGTCGCAATGCATCTTGAAGTAAAAGCAGTTTTTTGTCATCAGCAATATTCTCATCATTAATGAATTTGCTTAGATTGTCTTCAAAATGTTCGACGGACGAGAGGACAAGTTCTAATGGTGTCAATTTATAGGGTTTAGCCATTCTCTAGAGAAAACTGTATACGTATACGACTATTACTGTTCTGGAGCTCGCTTAAGCGAGGTGAAACTACCTCCAATTGAAGCTTTCTATAAGTCACTCACCAACAGTGAATGCACAGCCGTGGAATATGAGTTAGCCAAGAAGGTGTGGTCTAAGGGGAATTGTAAAAATGGGTGGGATTATTGTAGACTGTACTTGGCCAGTGACGTTTTAACTCTGTTGGACATAGTATGTAATAACACAGACCAAATCTACTCAGAGTTCGGACTAGATATAGGTCATTATTTTCCCACACCAAATTTGGTGATGGACTTGATTTTAAAATTATTAGGGATGAAATAGGTCTAATCACCGACGTAGATTAACATCTTTTTGTAGAAAGATCAATGAGGGGTGGGTATGTTTTTCATGGTGATCGCGTCTTGACAACCGATCCAAGTGGACAAAACAGCAACACCGGTGCAAAGTCAAATGCAGTATTCTTGGACATGAACTCATTGTACCCCTCGGCAATGTATCACTACTCTTTACCGTGTGGAAAATATCAATGGCTTGAGAATCCTTGTGAGTTCCCCGACATTACCACCGTCGAGGACAATGGGCCACAAGGATGGTTCTTTGAAATTGACGGGCACATTCCATTGGCGCTTCATGATTCAGTCAGAGATTTTGTTTTTCCCTGTATCAATCGAACAGTGAGCAGGGACTCACTGAGCCCCTACAATCGATCATTGGTTGAGGATATGGGGAAGCACTGGACCCCCTCTAAGCAAAAACTGATTGCAGATCTGGACCCTAAGGAGAATATCGTTGTTCACCATGTGCTTTTGTACTGGATGGTAAACAATGGTTTCAAGATCACCAAGATACATAGGGTCCTGCAATTCAGTCAGAAACCATACTTAAAGACGTTTATCGACACCTTTGTTGATAAACACTCTCGGGCAAACAGTAAAGTAGAGAAGGAAATGTACAAACTCATTCTAAATTCAGAGTTTGGCAAAATGTGTGAAAGCGTACGCAACAGATCTCGCTGTGACGTCGTGACTGACCCTCAAGAATGTGCAAGAATTATTGCCGACCCCAATTTTACAACTTTCACGAGCATAGAGGCTGGCATGGTTCTTCTACACAGGAAAAAAAGAAATGTGGTACTGAACAAGAATATAGCAGGAGGTAGTTCAGTACTTGAAATTTCCAAAAAGCTCATGTTGTCGTTTTTTTTAAAGTGTGTGCAAGGTGCAATGGCCACGGGAGAGGGAGGTTCATGTTTACTATAGGGATACATATTCTCTGCTGTTAAAGATAAAAACCGAGGATTTATTGAGGGATTTAGAAAATGGGGAACACATCAGCTCGTGGATGGATTTCACCAACTGGAACCCATCCCTCTACCCTGAGTTGGTGAAACTTTAAGACCCCAACCAACTACTCATGTTAAAATCAGAGACGGGGAGTGATTTAATATCCAGGGGGGAGTTCCCGGGTCCTAAAGTTTATTGCGTGGAAACACATAATGGGGATGTAAAGCAGGCGTGTAAAGGGGTGCCTACACATTTTGTAAAGAGCAATTTCGACATGAGTGTGAACAAAGACTGTGCAGAAAGTAGCCTAGTACCGAAAGCAAAAGTGCTGGTAATTCGCTCTCTACAGTATAAAAATTATACTGTAAGAGTGGAAAAGAATGCAATTTCGTGTATATCCGACAAAGTTTATGCGCTCGAAAATGGTGTAAGTGTACTGCCATATGGCCACTACCGTATTTCAGGCCGAGTTGAATGCATAGACTATCGCAATCAACTTGGTCTGGATAAATTAACCTAACCAGTCTAACCCTAACCCAACCACTAACCTTTCATAAATTAGCTAACCCAACCTAACCACCTTAACCCAACCACTGACCCAACCTAACCAACAGTGACGACGACTATTGTACTGTTTCAATCCCGGGGGTGGGGGTCCCGCCCGTGGCCGGTTCCGCGGCTCTCAGGGGATGGGGGGTCCCGCCTGCGACCGGCCTTCGGCCCTGTGGCTCCCAGGGGGTCCCGCCCGCAGCCAGCCCCGCGGCTCCCTGGAGGGTGGAGTGTATAAATTGATAATGTTCAACTGTGCTATTTTTTTTAAGTCCATGTTCCAAGTGTTCCATGTGTTAAGTGTTGTTCAATAGTGTGTGTGTGTGTAGGCTAATGTACAAAAAGTGTGCTAATGTACAAAAAGTGATGCTGGACAAAAAGTGTTTTTATGGCAATAAGTGTTGTTGTTGTTGTTCATGTTTGAACATAAGTGTTTTTTTTTATAATTAATGTTTTACATAAAGTGTTTTTTTATAGTTGTTCATGTTGAACAAATAGAGTTTTCATGTTTGAAAAAGTGTCATTTTTTTTTATTGTTGAACAAGTGTCATTCTTATGTTGTTCATGTTGATCAAATAGAGTTTGCATGTCAAATAAATGACCATGAAATATTGTTTTTGTTGTTCTTGTTAACGTACTAGATAGATCTATGGGAAAATTATTACTACTACTACTTATTCATTGGACACGTATGATTTACAGTTAGTTGTAGTCCGACTGTTGTCAACAGCAGCAGCAGCATTTATCAATTTAAAACACCATTCAGATCATTCCTGTTTGCTCCGTCAATGTCGGGGGAAACAACACTTTTAGCGAAAATAATTCAAAATTGTAATAGAATGTATTTGGAAAAAAAAAAGAAAATTTATTATTCCTAAAGTACTTGTCAGTAATCCTACGATCATATAAAATTTATTGTCACAACCATACCAATACAATTCATACGAGGACTTGATGTTTTCAATAGTATAGAACCAAACTCGTGGCTGATTATTGATGATGCTGATAGAGTGAATCCATTGAACAGTTCTAACAGGAAATGCTACAGCTGTTCACCGTTCGCTCTCATCATGAACAGATTTCCATAACCCTAGTTCTACACAGTCTCTAGCTAGCTAATAACTCTCAATAAGCAAATTTACCCCAGCACCCCTAAATTTCTGCTGTCAGCGTAAACTCAGGCGACAAATAAGCCCTACGGCTAAATTTTGCTAGATCTTAATCAGAGCACACCCGAGGATCTACGTGTAGTCACCGACATTTTCGACAAAGAAATTATATTATATCTTTCGGTGAACAGTAGAAAAGGCTATTAGTTGCCATTATGACACTGAAGAAACTACACGAACATAGACATTTATTTTCCGTTTCAGGTCCTTCTAAGCCACAACTGGGGACGGCTATACTAAAACATGGTGTTGATAATAATTTCGTTCATATAATATCTGAACTTTGTTTAAATTTAACTGAGGGCAATGTACACTTGTCAGAAGGTGTTAGACAATAGACAAAACAACATCGTTCCACTGTACGCGCCTTGGCTTTCAAAAACAAGGGGAAAATTTTTAAAAGAAAATGTCTCCTTCAAGCGGGCGGTAGCTTTTTTACACTTTTACTGCCAATAATTGCAGGACTTGTAAACAGTTTTTTCTAGAGAATGGCTAAACCCTATAAATTGACATCATTTGAACTTGTCCTTTCGCCCATCGAATATTTTGAAGACAATCTAAGATAATTCATTAATGATGAGAATATTGCTGATGACAAAAAACTGCTTTTACTTCAAGATGAATTGCGACGTGTGGACAAACATAGACCTTATCGTGAGTGACCCGCCCCTGTCGCCTTCACTGATCCCTCCAAACACGAATCATCTCCTCAAGATTCTGCAGCAGCAGCAGTGCAATCAAAGGAGAAGGAATTCAATTCAATTGTATCGAAAATTGGAAACCTTTTGCCACTGACCTACCGTGAACAGAGTAAAAGAGTATTATCATATCTCATGTTGGAAACTGGCTGTGATCATCTAGCTCAAGTTGGCAGCACAGGGGAATAAATTGAAATTTAGTGGAAATTTAATAATATAGTTGAGTATGTAAGTGATTTGTGGACAAATCTCAAAGAAATTTTATCAATTGACAATAATCTATACACCTTTTTAAGTGTAGCAAACTTCCACAAAAGTCTTATGTGAAATGAACAAATTCTAAAGAAAGTAAGAGAATATAGTCCTCCAACAACGCCAAAACCAACAACATTTAAAAAAGAAGAAGATTCAATATTTGAAAATACTAGCAGCAGCAGTAGCAATGGTTTTATAACACCTGTGACTGCTAGTCAAAAGCGAATACGGATTGATTCACCCTCCAGTGTGCAAAAGGGGAGTGAACATTACACTACATGTTTGCGTTCAAAATGGTTGAAGTTCTGAAACATGTCTATGAAAATATTGGTGAAGCGGGGAGTTTAAGTTCCCCCAAAACCCTTTCTAAAGTTGCCTCTGGCAGTACATTAAAAAAAGCAGAAGAGTATCTACAGAATGAACCGAGTTACACACTGCATCGGAATCGCTGACTTCGGGGCAAACAATATCGAGAAACTAAAGCCTTTTCCCCTCTGCATATAAAGCAAACGGATCTTTTAACTTTAGATGTCAATCAACGGCATCAAAATGCAAACTAAAAATATATTGTTTTGGCAATAAGTATACATAGTTGCTACGTCTGTGCCATCCAATTACGGTCAAAGAGAGGTTTTAAAGTAACCCAGGCCATTCAAAGTATTCTTGAACAGGATTGCTATAGAAAAATTCAATCGGATCGTGGTAGTTAATTTGTTAATCCCCATGTGCAAAAGGTTCTATTGAAATGTAATACAGCACGTTATCATAGTCACAGCCCAATTAAGGCTGGACTGGCTGAACGATTGTTAAGAACGATTCGTCTATTAATTTCAAGATATTGTACACTAAAAAATGTATCTCCTTTTATTCAGGATAGACAAAACCATTGAGATATACAACATCCGACCCCATTAATCATTGTCCAACTCAAGCTTTTGGGAGGCTCAATACACTGAAAATACATTTGATGCTTTTCTAAAGCAATATCCCAATGGTGAAAAAGAAAAAAAAATGTGAAGAGGAAATTCAATGTTGGTGATACTGTTCGAATTAATAGAACCGCCAATATTTATGAAAAGGGGAATTATTTATGGAGCACTGAACTTTTTAACGTGTCCAAAACCCTGGACACCGAACTCACAACATATCGACTGCGAGACAAAAAAGATGATGAGATTCTCGGCGGTTTTAATGAATATGAACTGCAAAAAGTTAGAAACACTAGCGAAATTTATCAAATTTAAAAGATATTAAAGAGTCGTACTCGTAGGGGGCAGAGACAATTGCTTGTTCGCTGGCTCGGATACAACTCAGATTTTGATTCTTGGGTCAGTGCTGAAGATATTAACAATGCCCAATGATTTCTATGTGACTTTCATGTCCAATGTTTCGGATCCTCTCTACAATGACCTGAATAGAACAAGTGGTTTTTGGACGAAACTCTCCCCCACCATCAAATTCGACGACAATGGAAAGTATGAAGTGGCTCTTGTCGACTGTATTCTCAAAAATACCTACGACATCCTGAGAAAAGATCGTAAATATGAAATAAAAATTAGACCCTATGATTGGCCGCCACCACCCTCAGGTGATCAAGAACAAATTCAAAAGATGAATAGGATGTATTATCCTTATATTGAATTACCCTACAAGGAACTCACCCGTATGAATGATTTATGTCGTTCTATTAATAAAAGAATTTCCACTTATAAAAAAGGAGCTTTTCATTTCAACTATTCAAAGAAGGAGAGCAAGATCTACATTAGTTCACCATTACCAATGAAAAGATTATTCTCAATTATAATCTAAAAGATTTTTTTGGCTTTAAGCTCAATATAATCAACGGTAAAATTGCTGGAAACACTAATTTCATTTTTGCTGACTACCCACCTGCCTTCTCCACGGACACTTGTATATTTCTCTACGCCTTATTTGTGGAAACATCTCGGGTTGGTAATTCAAATGTTCCCCTCCTACGAGTTCTTGAACGATCAAGAATCTTGAAACCAATCAAGAACATACTCACCACTACAATATAAAGCATCTTCAGTATATTCCCGTAAACACTTCCTATTTGGAACTCTGTCAGTTAACACTAAGAACTGAATTAGGTGATCCCATAGCAATTTCAAAAGGTTTGGCTGTGATTACATGCCATTTTCGTCCTATCGTTCAACAAGATGTCTAATAGAAAGGTGGTATTCATATGACCTAATATTGACTGCTATGTTAATACTCTTGGCCCAAAACAACAGGGCAATGGAATTGACTATTACAAAGGGCGTACTACAAGGTCTGGTTACGTTCTTGGCAGTTGGTTTGCTAAGTTGTTTCGCTCTTCACTACCTCTGGCTAGAAAATATCTTGTACCGGCTGCGACAGATTTTGCATCCTCTACACTATACGATTGGGGCTCTGGATTTTAAAAACAGTGCTACGGAAAATCTTAGGTCCAGTGTGCGAACCCTTGGCGAGGTATTAAAACGATATGTTAAAAGTTTAAAAAGGTCGAGAAACAATGCATCACTCATCAGTCTCTACTCAGGTTGGAAACGAAAGACATCACCCCTGTCAAAGAAACGAAGGAAAAAGCCGACACGTACTGTAAACAGTAGAAGAAAAAGAAGCCCCAAGAAGGGAATTGTTAAATCGAAACTAGATTCCTTTTCCTAAGATGTCCTAACTATCGCATAACTATTCTCAACCTTCAATCACCGCCTCATTGAATCTGTTCAATGCAGAAATTGTTGATGTGAGTGTCAAGCATGGATACTATGAACAATTTTATCCTCAACAACCCCTCTCCGATAATATCCACTTTAAAATTTATTCCAATGAAGACTAATTTATGGACATGTCTTCAACATGTATAGATTTACAAAGTCCGAAAATCCGATAATACAATGCTAATTCGGCCCGATGGAATATCCTATGAAAATTGTATATTACATAATTTATTTCGTCAAATCAGTGTCTACATCAATGGCACGTTGGTGAGCACAAGCTACAATCTCTCAAATTATACAAGTTACATATAATTCATGCTGATGACACCCAAGTCATACAAGGAATATAGAGGCACCTCCAATGGATATGAATATATTACTAATAGTGATAGTACAGATGCACTTAAAAATGCTACAACTAGTGAATTACATCTATTTGGAAAAATATATCATGAAATATTTAATATACCCAACTGGTTGCCGCCCAATATTTGAGTTGATATAAAATTAATGCGTATAACATCCCAAGCTAAGCATAAGAAAGGGACTGACGTCCTATTGCGATGTAAGTCTTTTTGTCATAATGACACCACTCCATAAACACAAACAACTAGTTAGGAGTTAGGTTGCACGGGCCGTGAAAAATCTGAGATTCAGTGGAACTAATATTAAACTACTTGTTCCTCATACAATCACCAATCAACGTCATATTACCATGGGGTCACGCACCTTCACCGACTTATCCTTTATCAATGGCGAAATTCCTTCAAAGCTCGCTTTGGCATTTGTAAAAAGGGTCAGCGCAATAGGATCGTGGACTGGATGTCCACATAAATTTGAAATGTTTGGACTTTATCCCTTGTGTGCAAAGTAAACGGCATCCCACTCTACAATCTTTCTTTTGATAAATCCTATAGAACACTGTATGAGTTGACCATGCAAACCCTAGATCATGATTCGCAACTATTTGAAAATGGTATAACCGAAGAAATGTTTGCTAAAACATATGGTGTCATTGTACTAGATTTGTCTGGCACGCAGGATATCAGTATAGTACGTACGGGGAGTGTGCGTTTAGAGTTTACATTTGCCGACCCATTGGCTGAGAGTATTGCACTAATCTCACTAAATCAATATGAAACCTATTGGGAAATCACTCACGAAGGCAGTGTTCTACTAGACTTGGCGCCATGAACACCAGTCAAATAATCAATGTATTTAATATGGATCCCTATATCTCCCAGTACAAATCCTATTGTCTGCCCTCGGACTTTTTTGGAAAAATTCAAAGTGTCAACAATACCTTAATTATTGTTAATAGCAGTCTGTCGACTATGCTGACGGGTCATTGGCTGTGCATCTTTCAACCAATGAAGACGATTGAATTTTTTGATCCTCTTGGTCTACCCTATACATTCTACACACCCCACATCAGAAACTATATTGAGAGCAGTTGGAAAACTATTATTCAAAATCGGAGGAGAGTGCAGAATCTGACGACTAAAAGCTGTGGCTTCCATGCACTACTATATTTTGTGGTCCGATGTCGCAGCTATACTTACGAGCAGATTCTCAACATTTATGTTGACAATCCACGTTTGAACGACTTTCTAGTGGAAAATATCCTCTCAGACTTTTACAGTATTGATTTCAGTGCCCTAAGAGTAAAGTGCTTAAAAAATGTTTGTAAATTTGTTTATTAATAAAATGGATATATATACAACAATGTCTTTAAATCTTCACCTTAGATTTCTTCTTCGGTGTATAGGCAACTGTCGCGAACCATTAATGCCGGTAAATCATTTGGATTCATTGTATATTGATCTTGATTGACTGCAAAGTCAGGGTCACATTTTCTACAGTATAATGTAACTTCACTCTTGTCATATCTCTTTGTATAGTCAATGATACTATTTGCATTTATATTATGAAATTCACGAGTTTGAATCTGACTATTTGAAGCAATATCACATACAGTGTTTTCAAATGGTGAATCACATTCGGTAACTGCCAAATAAAAATCACTTGGTTTATAGTCATAATAGGCAGTGTCGTCACAACGATGACGTAGAAACCAAATTTTCTTGTTACCCCAACAGTTGAATTGTAGACGTGGCTCCCCCTCCCAGAATAATTGAAATCCACGACGATACCAATCTCGTAGAAATAAACTAAAATCACGTTTGGGATTCTTTCCAATCATAGCGGGGTAAGCCTTCTCCCACTGATCATATTTCTCATAGTGACAATTGGAGTACAGGTTTCCTCTAGGGTGAGAGTCACAAACCTCCTCAAGACATGAATTACATCCTTTAATTTGTACTGCATAGCCTCTATGTAATTTACAAGGATTACATAAATTGCACTTTTTACTATAGTCATCAATAATTGTACATTTCTCACATTGACTCCAACTGCCAAGAGTGTACATGCATAATAGACATGTATAGAACATTTTTTTTTGGTTTCCAGTGTCACATCGACAAAGCTTCATACAATAGTCCAATGGGGGAGAATCAGTTTTCATTATATTGTCAAGTGTAACCATGAATCGTTAGCCCTAGCATTCTAACCTGACAAAAAGAAAGGGAACATTTTCGATTTCGAAACAATTTTATTGAATAATTACAGCAATAATACTAAGCATATACAATTAGCGATACAGTTTATTGTCTTCGATAAGTTTCACTAATGCACTTAAAGCACTTTGAAGTCTATTCCCATGCGCTATATCAACTTTTGCTGCGAAGCATAATCGACCCTCCATTTTAAATTTGCTCAAAGATATCACATATCTTGCATATACTTCATCCCATTCCAGACAAAGCCGTGATCCTCTCGTGATTTCCACCGCAATGTTTGGTGCTCTTGTATTATTGCTACCAACTTCTCTATCAACTTCTAATAGGGTAAACATTCCACTCATCATCAGTACAAATATATCCAAATGAGTAAAGTCAAACTGTTCTTCTCACTCCTTTGAATTCTATTCTCATACTAATAAAAACTATAGCAAAAATCCTTTCCTTATATTCCCTGCAATCCTCTCCCACTAATCTGTAACCAGCCCTCTTTTTGGATTATACGGTGTTTTAACCGACTTACTGATTGGTTTAGAAGGAGGTATGTGATTTGTTTCCCGTTATCGGATCAATAAAATTCCCCCATCGATTACGCAATCAATTTCTCAGAAATTCTCTCCCCTTCGTGGATCGAAAATCCTTGAATAAATTATGGCCTGTTGGTGTTAGACTTAATTGTAGATGGCAGCAGTGGTGTCGCGTGGGAGTAGTAGGGTCCTCCCTACTCATATTAGTTTAAATAATTCTAGGAGGAATTGATTTTTGTGGGTGGTACGGAAAAATGGTACGTGTTAAATATTCGGGTAAACATTCGACTATAAATAAGGCTATTGTGTCTTTCCGAACTTTCTGTGAGAGGCGGGGGTAAGTATTTAGTTTAAATAATTCTAGGAGGAAATGAGTTTTGTGGCTGGTGTGGAAAAATGGTACGTGTTAAATATTTGGGTAAACATACGACTAAGAAACGCTTCACTATAAATAAGGCTATTGTGCTTTTCTGAACTTTCTAGGGCGGGGGTAAGTATTTAGTTTAAATAATTCTAGAAGGAATTGATTTTTGTGGGTGGTACCCAAATATTCAACACGTACCATTTTTCCACACCAGCCACAAAACTCAATTCCTCCTAGAATTATTTAAACTAAATACTTACCCACGCCTCTCAGAGAAAGTTCAGAAGGAAGCAATAGCCTTATTTATAGTCGAATGTTTAACCGAATATTTAACACGTACCATTTTTCCGTACCACCCACAAAAATCAATTCCTCCTAGAATTATTTTAACTGAAAAATTACCACCGCCCTATAAAGGTCGGAATTAAACGTAAGACTCATTGATTTTGAGTAATTTCTTAGTCGTATGTTTACCCAAATATTTAACAAGTACAATTTTTCTATATCATCCATAAGACTCAATTCATCCTAGAATTATTAATAAGAATAGTAACACCAGCCCTAGAAATTTCAGAAAAACACAATAGCCTTATTTATAGTGAAGCGTTTCTTAGTCGTATGTTTACCCGAATATTTAACAAGTACCATTTTTCCATACCATCCATAAAACTCAATTCCTCCTAGAATTATTTAAACTAAATACTAACCCCCGCCTCTCACAGAAAGTTCAGAAAGACACAATAGCCTTATTTATAGTCGTATGTTTACCCGGATATTTAACATGTACCATTTTTCCATACCATCCATAAAACTCAATTCCTCCTAGAATTATTTAAATTAAATAGTTACCCCCGCCCTCGAAAATTCAGAAAAACATAATAGCCTTATTTATAGTGAAGCGTTTCTTAGTCATATGTTTACCCGAATATTCAACACGTACCATTTTGCCACACCAGCCACAAAACTCAATTCCTCCTAGAATTATTTAAACTAAATACTTACCCCCGCCTCTCACAGAACGTTAAGAAAGGCACAATAGCCTTATTTATAGTCGAATGTTTACCCGAATATTTAACACATACCATTTTTCCGTACCACCCACAAAAATCAATTCCTCCTAGAATTATTTAAACTAAATACTTACCCCCGCCCTAAAAAGTTCAGAAAAACACAATAGCCTCTGTATAACTTTGTTCATACTTCCTTATAATAATTTGATGTTTAAAAAGTCATACAGAAGACTATACCATTTTCCATGTTTAAAGGAAACATAATATTTTTAATTAATTTCATTTTTATGTTCCTGGCCTCCCTCAAGCCACTCGGCTTGTCCCCAGGTGGCGATAGGCGAACGCTCTACAGATATGTAGGGTACCTCCATAGAAGGCACGGACCAAGGGGGGACCTTTTCCCTGGGGGTCCATAATAGAAACTGGGGCATCCTCACCCAGGGTCATAAATACAGGCAGAGGAGGAAGAAGGCCCCTCAAATGTACACTCAAAAGGGCCAACTGGTTTGTCCACAAGTCCCATGAGTTGCAAACCTTCTCCCAGTAATGGGTTAAATTGCATGGTGATGCAGAACACCATCGCGGTGGGATCCTCTATAGGAGGACAACCCCGTTATGGGTCGCATCCCCGTAGTAGCATAATATTTGTAGGCATGAATATAGGATGAGTCGGAGGTAATAGGCTTGAGACTGTCTGTGCAGGATTTCGACTCTTGTTGATAGAAGAGCATCGCCAAGTGCTGAAAACCATGTTATGACCAAGATGGGCCCAGGATTACACAAAGCTTCCATTCATGGAGGTCCCAGGGACTTCTTGCTGTCCGGTTCTAAGCTGGCTTAAGCACTTCGGTGTAGACTTGGAAAGATATGTGATCCCCGTACTGCAATGGTATCCGGGATCATGGCTTTCCTTGAGGCGAAAATAATTTCAATGATTTAAAGAACATAAAAATTGGAACTTGGAATGTTACGACATTAAAAAATGACTATCTTATCGACATTTTGACTGACGAATTCAGACGATTCAAACTGGATTTATTAGGAATTTCAGAAACTCATATCCCAGGGGTAGGAAGCATGAAATTAGGTGATGTAGAATTCCTTTACTCAGGCAGGAAGGATGGGGTACATAGACAGGGAGTAGGGCTCATGATGAATAAGGAAGCTGCTAAGTCTTGTTTAGGCTGGGAAGGTATTAATAATAGAATACTAATTGCTCATTTTATGACTAAAAATTTCAGGGTATCAGTTATAGTAGTATATGCCCCTGTAGAACCGACTGACGGAGATACTAGTGAGGGTTACAGGAGCAAATAGACAGGGTCCCAGGTAAAAATATGATGTTATTACTGGGAGATTTTAAAGCCCAGATTGGTAGAAATAGGGATAGATGGTATCCTAGCCTGGATAAATTTGGTGAAGGAAAAGAAAACAGTAATGGATACAGACTTATGCAATTTTGTAGGTATAACAATCTAAGTATAACCAATTCGGTGTTTGGTCATAAAATGGCCCATAAGTTAACATGGTATTCACGTGATGGTAAGGCAGCAAACCTTATTGATTATTTCACAGTAAACCGAAGACTGGCAGGATCAATACAAGATACTAGGGTGTATAGGAGTGCTGTTATTGACGTTAAAAGTAAATATCACCATCTAGTAGTGTCAAGGGTCAATTTAAATATCGGAAGGGTAACTACTTCCCGGGAAGTTAGGATGTTGGGAAAGTCCAGGATGAGAATTTGAGAGAAACTTTCCAAGAACAGTTGAATACTAAACTTGAGAGTTTAAAATTTGATAATGTCGAAGATGGTTGGAATAATTTTAGAAAAATAATTTGTGAAGTTGCTGAAGGTGTATTAGGGAAGAAAGCTAGAGCTGCAGCTAAGAATATTAGTGAAAAAGTTTTAAGTTTAATAAAAAAGAGAAAGGGCTTGTACAAGAATTATCTGAGTGATAGATCATATGAAAACAAAAGAATTGTAAAGAAAGTGAAGAAAGCATTAAAATATGAAGTAAGGAGGTGTGAAGTGGAGGCCACGGATAAAATTGCTGAGGATCTGGAAGATGCAGCTAGACGACATAATAGTAAAATATTGTACTGGTACGTTATCAAATTGAAGGGGAGTAGTCAACCCGGACTTGGCCCAGTTAAAGATAGGAATTGGGTCGCAATTAGTTATAAGGAAAAAACTAAAGAGAGATGGGCCGATCATTTTGAGAATTTGCTTAACCGAGATAGAGTTGCAGGAAAAAATTATTGAGGAAAATGAAAAAGTTTGTGATACCTTGGATGTGAAGGAAGATTTGTTTTGTGAGGAGGAATTAGCAACAGTACTAAAAAGATTAAAGAATAATAAGGCTCCAGGTGCTGATAGGGTCGTATATGAGTTTTTTATATATGATTTCTCTGAGGTGAGAAATAATTTTCGAAAGATTATGAATATGGTTTTTGAAAAAAGGGATGTATCTAACTATTTTAGAAGAAGCTCAATTAGGCCACTCTATAAGACAGGCGAGAAGAGTGAGTGTGGTGATTATCGAGGGATTAGTCTGGTAGCTGTTTTTAGTAAATTAATTATTAATATGATACTTTTTAGACTGAGAGATGCCATAGACAAAGTTTTAAGAGAAGAGCAGTGCGGTTTTAGAAAAGGTAGAGGATGTGTCGATCAAATTTTCACTCTTAGGCTAATAATTGAGAAGTGCCTGAGTTTTCAAACACCTTTGGTCCTCAGTTTTATATATTATGAGCAAGCGTTTGATTCTGTTGATAGAAGAGCTTTAGTAAAGGTTTTATCCTTGTATGGTATCAAACAGTTCGTGGTAACGAACTGTAAGTAAGGAGCGACCCGGCTCAATGGTAACCGAAACTCTAGAAAACGGGTTATTGATACCAATAGATATATCAAAAGAATCAGATTTCAATGCTGATTTCAAATATATAACTTTCATCAAGTTTAGTGCTACCCATCAAAAGTTACGCGCCTTAGAAAATTTGGCTGATTTTCAAAAACAGGCGGAAAGACCCCCTAAAAGTTATAGAACCCTAATGAAAATCACACCATCATATTCAGCGTATCAGAGAACCCTACTTTAGAGGTTTCAATCTCATATCTACAAAAATATGGAATTTTCAATTTTTGGCCGTGAGAAAGATCCCGAATGCGTGTTTATTTGTTTGTTTGTTTGTTTTTTTGTTTTTTTTTTCCAGTGTGGATTATATCGACCCAGTGGTCCTAAAATACCGTAAGAGGATCCATTGAAATGTAAATAAAAATCTATTGTGCTATCTTTAAGTGACCAAAAAAATGGAGAGCCACTAGGCCCCCTCCCACGCTCAATTTTTTCCCAAAGTCACCCGACCAAAATTTTAAGATAGCCATTTTGTTCAGCATGGTCAAAAATATGATAAATATGTCTTTTAGGATGACTTAATCCCCCGAAGCACCCTGAGGGAGGGCTAAAAGTTATGAACTTTACCCAATGTTAGCATATAGTATTGGTTATTGGGAAGTATGCAGAAGTTTTCAGGAGGTTTTTTTTCTGGTATTGGGCGGACCGGGTGGGTCAGTGGGTCTGTGGGCGGATCTGTTCGTGAAGGACGTGTTAAGGGGGGAAGGGACATTTCCCGGAAGGGGGCGCCGGACTTGCCAGCAGTATTTCTTGGTTATTGGGCAGTATACAACCATTTTCAGGAAGGATTTTTTCTGGAGGGGGGGGCGCGAGGCGTGAGTGACGCGGGAGAATAGGGCCGTGGAGGATGTTTCTTTGGGGTAAGGGACAGTTCTATGAAGGGGGCGCCGGATTTCCAAGCATTATTTAAAAAACGATCAGAAATTAAATAAAAAAAAACAAGTTTTTTCAACTGAAATGTAAGAAGGAATATTAGAACTTAAAACGAACAGAAATTATAACGTATGTGAGGGGGTTCTCCCCCAAGTCAATACCTCGCTCTTTACGCTACAGTTTTTTTTTTAGTGCTTTCAAAATATCTATCTATTATAATTAACAGGCATTTTTTATTCTTGTGTTTCTGAATAAAAAATTTTTTTAAATTTTACTTTAAATTGCTTTGTTTTGACTAAGGGTAGAACCCCTTCATATAATTAATAACATATACGTAATAAAAAAAACAATAAAAAAACAAGCGATACGGCTCAATAATAATCGAAACTTTTAAAAACGAAATTTTGATGTCAATAAATGTATCAAAAGAATGTGTTTATAATGCTGATCCTAAATATATAAATTTTATTAAGTTTAGTATTACTCATCAAAGGCTACGAGCCTGAGAAAATTTACTCGATTTTTTAAAGAGGGGGAAACATCCCCTACAAGTGAAAGAATTTTAATGAAAATCACACCGTCAGATTCAGTGTATCAGAAAACCCTATTACATAGGTGTCAAGCTCATATCTGCAAAAATCTGCAACTTTGTATTTTTTGCCAGAAGAAAAATATACGAATATAGAAGTTAGTTACGTAAGTTAATTTGTAAAGACATCCATTTAGTAAAAGAAAACTAAAATTTTTATACAAATAAAAGCTGCATTAACTAAAAAACTATAAGAAATTAAATAAAAAAAACAAGTTTTTGAAACTGAAAGTAAGGAGTGACATTAAAACTTAAAACGAACAGAAATTATTCCTTATATGAAAGGGGCTGTCCCCTCCTCAACGACTCGCTCTTTGCGCTAAAGTTTGACTCTGTCTCACAGCTTTATTTTTTAAAACAATAAAAAACTTTAGCGTAAAGAGCGAGGCGTTGAGGAGGGGACAGCCCCTTTCATATACGGAATAATTTCTGTTCGTTTTAAGTTTTAATGTCGCTCCTTACTTTCAGTTTAAAAAAGTTGTTTCTTTTATTTATACCAGACAAATACATTAAAGTGATTAGTGCTATGTCCGAGAATAACACTGCTGCGGTTAAGGTAGGAAATGAGGTTAGCAGCTGGTTTTGTATTAAATCAGGAGTTAAGCAGGGTTGTGTTCTAACCCCCTTTATATGGATTATTTTGATGGACTTTGTTTTAAGGAGCACAGGAAAGGCAATGGGAGACCACGGAATCAAATGGGGAGGAAAAAGTCTCCTGGACTTGGATTATGCTGATGATTTAAGCATCCTAGATGAAAGTGTGAGCAAAATGAATGAAGTTTTAGAGGTTTTGCGAGTTCAGGGTGCAAGTATTGGTTTGAAAATTAATGTTAGGAAGACTAAGTCACTAAGGCTAGGAATAAGTGAAGATGTAAAGGTGACATTGGGCAATGAAAAGATGGATCTAATGGACAGCTTTACTTACCTTAGTAGTATTATTAGTAAAGATGGTGGGAGCAGTGAAGATGTTAAATATAGAATAGCCAAGGCTCAAGGTGTTTTTTCACAGTTAAAAAAGGTCTGGAAGAATAGGAAGATAAGTCTGCTAGCCAAGATTAGAATATTAGAAACTACAGTGATGACAGCGGTCAAATATGGCTCTAAAGCATGGGCGCCCCAAAAAGTCGATGAAGATTTGCTAGATGTTTTCCAGAGGAATCGCTTAAGGATTGTTTTGGGTACCTGGCTGACAGACCGTATTTCAAACAATAGGCTATGCGAAAAATGTGGTTCAATACCGCTCTCTAGGACTATAATGAAAGAAAGGTTGAGATAGCTAGGGCATGTTGTGCGGATGAAGTATGATAGATTGCCAAAGAATGTTCTTTTCGGCCAACCATCTAGGGCTAAACGGAAAGCAGGTCGTCCCCGTCTGGGGGGGAGGACGTAATAAAGAAAGATTGAAAGGAATTGGGAACTTCGTGGGTTGGTGTAAAAAGGGAGGCTTTGAATAGATTGGGGTGGAGGAGGAGCGTGCGTAGCTGTGTTAGCCTCAGGCAGCTTGGTGCTGCGGTGAGTCGTTAGTAGTAGTAGTAGAGCCATACGGGACGCTTTGCTTTAGTCTATAAATTAAATAATAAAAAAAAGTTTTTTTTAGCTGAAAGTAAGGAGCGGCATTACAACGAACAGAAATTATTCCGTATGTGAAAGGAGCTGTCCCTCCTCAACGCCTCGCTCTTTAGGATAAATTTTTTTATTGTTTTAAAAAATAAAGTTGTGAGACAGAGTCAAACTCTAGCGTAAAGAGCGAGGCGTTGTCCAGTGTTTGCCACCTACTGCCAGTAGTCATCATAACCACCGCAGCCAAAACTAAAAAAAAAAAAAAACTCAGTTTGGAATTTTTCCCTGCCCCCCCCCCCCAGTTTCCCCTCTTTCCCTTATCCAGGATTTAGGATGTAATACTGTACCACTCGATCTTGAGAATGCCTCCTGAAATGGCGAGAACAAACTTAGAGACAGCATATCATACATTTCCATTCAGTAGCATGTCCCCCGGGGGAAATATTTACCCCTGTTTCCCCTCCCAGGGTATCCTCTGCACTGTCGCCAAGCCATTAAAGCAGTGACTATCTACGATTGAATAAACAAAGCGAATACAAATTTTAAATTGACAAAAACAAATATTTCCTGTTTCCTTCCTGTTAGGTGAATTTCACCATCCCCACCCACCCCTCCCTTTGATGGTGGGACACTTCAAGCACATTTTCCATCACTTTGCTTCAATTTCTGTATAATATCGAGTATACACAGTGAATATCAAGCTAAAATAGGGAAAAAGAATTTTTTTTGCTTTTCCCTATTTTGGGTGACTTTTACCCCCTGTTCCCCCCTCTTAAAGTGTTCGGATCACTTGTGTCTCAGTTTCATTCGAAAGAGCACATCAAACTGCCCCTGTTGACCAACTTTCACACTTTTTTTCCAAATTTGCACGAACCCTAGACTATGTGTGGTTCTCTCAGCAAACTCTAATCCAATTAAAGACAAGTAGACAATTAAACGCAAGTATGAGTATGACCCGTCCTAGCCTCGGGTATGTTTCCAGCCAAGGGGTGTAAAGTGGGGTTATGTAGGACAGGAGAAACAGAGTAAAAATTTAATTTTATTTATAATTATATATAAAATTAACGAATCGGATTAGAAAGCTGAAAAGTGTGGAATAAACTAAATATAAAAAGAGCTACAATTTGAAGTTAATTTTGATTTTTTCACTTTTATCCATGCCGTGCAAGAGTCCAAAATATAAAAACTCAAAAACAATCGTGGAGGAATAAATTAAAAGAATCTAGAATTTTCAATCCGGCCAATTAATTTTAAACTTTTTTTTGAATTTATAGCACTTTCGATTGCTTCAAATTTTCCTTTTCTGAGGCTCCAGATTTTTTTTAAAAAAAGCTACCAGGTTTCACATTAGATTTTTTTTTTCTATTACCTGGGAATTTTATCAGAAAAAAAACCGGCCAAGTTTTAGATCCTTTTTCAAAGATCACTTGTGCAAAATTTCATTGTGCTGGTGTGTCGGGTCAGAGAGCAAGATCTCTTTTTGTAGCATAGGAAAAGTAACATTGCAATGAATTTAGCGACTTTCACCTTAAACAAACTGACTCGCGATGTATGTCTGTATGATTCTAAGAAATTATGCTTTTTGAAAACTGTGCTTGGTTGACGTTAATATAGTAATTAAAAGTGATCGATACCATGACCAATTAAAGACTACTAAGACCCATATAAATTAGTCTTTTATTTTCTCTACGCCACTCAGAGAATTTTCTGCTTATAACAGATTATCTTCTTTTTTGGGGGGTTGGTTTTGTGTTTTCATCAATGAGCTAGTTTTCAAGATTCTACGGATATAGGAAAAATATCACAACTCGTTTACTTTCAGCTAGTTTTGTAGATCTTATGTATCTTACATAATCTGCGAAGCAATAATTGTTATGTGTTTTAAGTTTTAACATCGCTCTTTACTTCCGAAGGAAACTTTATTTTTGTTTATTTATTACACCATTTAGAGCGAATCTTGTTTTTTATTAATTTTGGAGTCATCGCTACTATTTATTGGCAGCACTGCTAAGTTCTTAACAAGAACCATCTGACTGGTTGATTCTATTTATTCTAGTCCAAATAGGTTGGCACAGGGGGTGCATTGCACAGGGTGTTGGCACAGGGGGAGTCAGATATGTGCATTGCGACAAACAGTTTACAAAGCTGTAGGTTTCCGAAGGCGTGGCAAGGTTCTAACCAAAGAATATAGGTAACTTATAGGAGTGGCAACTGGCACTAGTGTCAGAAAAAAAAATGCACGCCATCTAGCATTTGGCGACACTTAGTATTTTTTCCAGCTTTGTAATCGTTTTCGTTCAGGAACTGAGATCTGACACTTATTACCCGCCCGATTTTACCAGTTACACTAACTATATTAACTATTCTTATTAGTACACTGGAGAAAATGCCAAGTGTCGCCAAACGCTAGATGGCCTTGAGATTTTTTTTTTTGTCAACAATAGCGCTAGTTCCCACTCTTATAAGTTACCCATGCTCTTTGGTTCTAACTTGCACCGGAAGACAGCCACTAATGTAGAAGAGGGCATTCCATTTACCAATCAAAAACTATATTATATTTTTTTACAATTTATTTTTCCAATTTATAAATGAATTACAATCAGTTCTCAATTGAATACATATGCAGGTATTAAAAGCAATAAAAATCGAGTTCCGCTTAAAGTTAATTCCTTCTTGTCTATTAGAAAGCAATATTTAAAATGATTCCTTCTTATATCAAGAGAACTTAGAAATGCCTTTAGTTTTCATTTTATAAATTCCAAAGATTCCAAAAGATTATTGCCTATACGTTTTCCTTTCGAAAATGGAATGTTCCGGCATTTATTTAGAAGTAGAAAGATACATCTAGACCTCTCCTGCAATCAAAAGAAAATGATTAACTGAAAAAAGGAAATATTAAGGAATATTTTTATTTCTTAAACAGTAAATACTTCGAATTGGCATGCTTCTATATATTCTTGGTACTTGTCAGATATACCCCCTACCTAACATTCTTCTGATATGTTTCTCTGACGCTCAATCCTAAGGAAATATACCATAGTAAGATAAAAATATAATACTTTAGAAAACAAATCTGGGCTATATATTTGCACATTAGGGGTGGGGGGGGGGGGGTAAAGTATAGCGGGTCTGCATGCCTAATGTGTGAGGTAAAATTGTTTTGCATATTATGTAGTAAGACTTGTTTTCTAACTTCACACTATCCAAATACTTTGCCCCCACCCCCTCATGTGCAAATATATAGCCCAAATTATATATTTTCCATCTATTCCGTCACTTGTCGCTGTCTTGTCTGACGCTAAGCTGAAAGAATATGACGAAAAAAAGATTCTATAATGCGTCAATGAATTAATAACTTGAGCGGCAGGGGGTTTATCATACAAGTGCCATATTTTTTAAAGATTGTTAGGATGAATTTGCCAATCTTCTTTTGTATACCCCTCTCTCTCTCTCTCTCTCTCTCTCTCTCTCTCTCTCTCTCTCTCTCTCTCTCTCTTCATCTTTCTCTCTCTTTCTTTTACTCTGAGTTAAATTACTACGCAAGCAAAACCCTGTTATTACCTTGATTGCGCCCCGTTCCCCTTAAGACCTTCTGGTAATGAGATATTAAATCATACCCAAGGATCTACTGCACCTCCCAAGGAGTATGGGTAACTTATAAGAGTCAGAACTAGCAATAGTGTCGACAAAATAACTCTCAATGCCATCTAGTATTTGGTGACCCATGGCATTTTATTTAGTGTAATAATAAGAAAAATTAATTAATTTACTTACTGTAATTGGTAAAATAAGGGTAGCTGTGAGTGTCTGGTCTCAGTTCTTGACAGAAAAACGATTACAAAGTTAGAGAAAATCCAATTGTCGCCAAACGCTAGATGGCGTTGATTTTTTTTCCGACAAAGTGCCAGTTTCCACTCATATAAGTTATCTATATTCTTTCCCCCCCCCCCTATCTAGATAGGCATACTAAGTCATAGGCGCTTTCTATAAGTTTCTCTACCCCTGGTTTAGGAGCAGTAAGATAGTCTTATCGTGCTTTCGATTTTCAACTAAGACATGAATTGGCAACAGGCTAAAGACCTTTTCTGACCAAAGGGCTACCTGATTGATATCAGTAGCCAAGAAATGGGCATTCCATACAGAGACTATTAATTCCTATTTATCTATCTCTAATCTCAGTTGTGACTGCCTTCCAGTGACAAGAGTTCCTTCCAGTGGCCTCTAGCTTTGCTTAACCAGTCCACTACAATTCTTTTCTTTTCCAGATCCTTACATTTTAAAATTGAGAAGCGCTCCTTTCAAGTAGCCCTGTCAAGATCTATTTCTGCCATTAAGAAACTTTATCTGGGCAATTTTCTTCGTATAAATCTTTCACTCTCTCCCCTTAAAGTTTTAGCTATATTCGTCTAAGGTTCTATTTTTTTTTTTCGTTTCTATTTAATCATTTTTGGCACAATCAAATGCACTCGCAATATTTATGGGGATTATAACTTTTAAAAAAGGTGAATTACAAGGGATATGCGAGAAAATATTGATCAATCTTGGAATTTGGAAGAGATATGGACTAAAAGTCCCACTCTTCCCTTGTTCCTGCAAGGTTACTCTTTCTTGTACAAGTCGAAAAAAGGGTTATTCACTCCCACCCTACTCCTGGTAAAGCCTCCCCAATGCATGTTACCAGGAAAGTTTTGCATGTGTAATCTGTGAGAACAGACTACTTTTACTAGGATCAGTCTTTGACACAAAACACATCGGATCTCATGAAGGAAGGTTGGCAATTTTAAAAGATTTGAGGAATCAATCATGTATTGCACTCCGATGAGTTTTAGGATTTTTAACGCTGTACCACCAAGGCATCTGTCAAAATCCGTAGATCCATCTTACGGAGTCCACAGGGGGCAACAGTTTCTTTGCAAGTAGTATTTAACTAACATCTACTGTCCTTTCGAGCGAAAATAGAGAAACATGACGCTTGTCCGTTTCTCCAGTTTTTCCGTAGTAATGTATAGTTTTTCCATTCGTCATGGGATAGGGAAATGAAGATGAATGACTTGACGAGTGGATTTTCTTCTTCTTCTTCCTAAGATAATATTAGCGCATTGAAAATGTAGAGAAACCTAAATTGTCGCCAAAAGGCTTGAAAGAACTATCAATAAATGTGACTGCGGTTGTAAAAAAAAGTGACCCGTTGACTGTTTTCTTCCACCTTCTTTGTGTAGTTTTATTCTTCAAATTTTTATTCAACAAAGTTGTATATCTTTATGCTGAGTTCGAAAAAATTAAGTCCACATCGATTAAATGTATATCCAAGTGTCAAAATGACAGCTGGTGAAAAGTGTAGACAGCTTGTAGACCTAGATTGTAACCTAGACTAAAATAAACTATATTACCCAAAAAACTATCCGATTTAGGACCCCGAATGATTTGGAAAATTGTTCGGACCCTCTAACTTTTCTAGGGAAAGGATTCTCGCTAAATTTTGGTCTCGCTGCCCGCCTATTTTCCGTGGGCTGTATAATCAGAGTAGCAGATTGTTAATTTTGAGACCCAAAGGTATCGAAGGTCGGGTTAGCTGCTTGCTAAGATAGTATATCTTTGAACATAATGGGCTTCCTGAGCAACTCAGAAACTGTATGAGCTATATAATTTCCTGTTCCGACAAGTTTTTAACTTTGGTTCTGAATGATAAGGTCTCCGGGAAATTTTGAGAGGAATCATGAATACTTCACAACAAAATAACTTTTGACTCGTATGCAGGGTCGGATCGACTAGGCGCGGGGCCCAATTGGAAGTTTTTTTGCAGGGCTCACTATGTTTTAAATTTAAGGAAAATTCCGGTTCAGTATATATATGTATATATATATATATATATATATATATATATATATATATATATATATATATATATATATATATATATATATATATATATATATATATATATAGTAGTAAAGCCCCAATGCATTGAAAGGGGACAAGGAAACCTACGCCTGAGGTATGAATATGTGTGTGTATTTTCAAGTAATTGGGTTACCAGGAGCTATACCTATTACAATGAACTCTACATGGGGTAGCAGACGGGTTTTCTATTATGTCATTCATTTTTTGTGTGTCAGTCGATTAGAGAAAGCTCGGTGGTTAGTCCAATATAATAACTTGATTGGTCGGTTTTTTAAAAACATGCCAATCTATAATGTACTCAATTAGAAAAAAACCCTGATATAATGACCGCACACTGCATCCCTATTTTCATTATGTTTTAAGACATTGTTTGTAGTACACCATATATTTTTAACTTTTGAAAACAATAGATTTGTCAGTTTTAAATGTGGGTACACTTTTCATTCTTTTATTTCCCAAAAAAAAAAAATAAAGAAAAACGTTTTACTAGTAAATTCAAATTTCAGAGGGACTTAGCCCCCCTCCCCTCCAACAATACAAAATCTTAAGAATATGACGAATATATTCGATAGAAACGGCAAGGCACACTTTTTTCTATTATGTAAATAAGATCTCTCCTCCATAAGTATGTTTACAAGTTTTAATTGTTTTGAAAAACAGTTTTTTATCATTCAGAATCAAGGTTTTTCCTAAAATGACGTATTTTTCTGCTTTGAATGAGAAGCTTGCGTGTTACAAAGAGTGTGAGAGTTTGGGGGGGGTTCAATTTCACAGGCTCTTGCTATAAACGGGTTTTGTCTAATTCCGATGTCACGGCAGATGACTTTGGGAAAAAATTAGCGTGGGAGGGGGCCTAGTTGCCCTCCATTTTTTTTTTGGGTTACTTAAAAAGGACATTAGAACTTTTAATTTCCGTTCGAATGAGCCTCCAGATAGGAGCTTTTAACTTCTATAGTAGGGTTCTCTGATGGTGTGATTTTCATTAAAGTTCTATGAGTTTTGGAGGGTGTTTCCCCCTTTTTCGAAAACAAGGCAAATTTTTCTCAGGCGCGTAACTTTTGACCGGTATAGCTAAACTTGATGAAACTGATATATTTAAAATCATAAGGATTCGCTCTTTACGCTAAAGTTTTTAAACATCTCCTCCATAGGTATGTTTACAAGTTTTAATTGTTTTTAAAAACTGTTTTTTATCATTCGGAAACAAGCTTTTTCCTAACATGATGTATTTTTCTGCTTTGAATGAAATGCTTGCGTGTTACAAGGAGTGTGAGAGTTTTTTTTTTGGGGGGGGGGGTTAAATTTCACAGGCTCTTGCTATAAACGGGATTTGTCTAGTTCCGATGCCACGGCGGATGACTTTGGGAAAAAATTAGCGTGGGAGGGGGCCTAGTTGCCCTCCATTTTTTTTGGGGGTTACTTAAAAAGGACATTAGAACTTTTAATTTCCAATCGAATGAGCCTCCAGATAGGAGCTTTTAACTTCTATAGTAGGGTTCTCTGATGGTGTGATTTTCATTAAAGTTCTACGAGTTTTAGAGGGTGTTTCCCTCTTTTTCGAAAACAAGGCAAATTTTTCTCAGGCGCGTAACTATTGACTGGTAGAGCTAAACTTGATGAAACTGATATATTTGAAATCATAAGGATTCGCTCTTTACGCTAAAGTTTTTTATTGTTTAAAAAAACAATAAAGTTGTGAGACAAGGTCAAACTTTAGCGTAAAGAGCGAGGTGATGAGGAGGGGGGTACCCCCTTTCATATAGGGAATAATTTCTGTTCGTTTTAAGTTTTAATGTCACTCCTTACTTTCAGTTTTAACAAACTTTTTTTTTTTTATTTAATTTCTGATCGTTTTTTAGTTAATGAAGCTTTTTTTTCATAAAAATTTTAATTTTATTTTGATAAATGGATCTCTTTACAAATTAACTTACGTAACTAACTTCTATATTAGCGTATTTTTCTTCTGGCAAAAAATACAAAGTTGCAGATTTTTGCAGATATGAGCTTGAAACCTATGTAATAGAGTTTTCTGATACGCTGAATCTGACGGTGTGATTTTCATTAAAATTCATTCACTTGTAGGGGGCGTTTCCCCCCTCTTAAAAAAAAAAATCGGGTAAATTTTTCTCAGGCTCGTACCCTTTGATGAGTAATACTAAACTTAATAAAATTTATATATTTAGAATCAGCATAATAAACCCATTCTTTTGATACAATTATTAACATCAAAATTCCGATTTTAAATGTTTGGATTACTGTTGAGCCGTGTCGCGTGTTTTTTTTCTTTTTTTTTTTATATTAAGTATTTTTTTTTTAGTTTATTTGGGGGAGGGGGTGGGGTATCCCCTTAGTCAATACCACACTCTTTAGGTTAAAAGTCTAAAAAAAATTTTTATTCACTACCCTCTGAATCACAACGGCCGTTTTAATTAGAATAGAGAGCTCTTTTGAAAGCACTAAAAAAAAAATTGTTGCGTAAAGAGCGAGGTATTGCCTTGGGGGAGAACCCCCTCACATACACTTTTCGCAAATATGGATTCTTTGAATTCATTGATTTATTCATATTCCTTAATTTAAGAGTAAAGAACTGCTTATTGTCACCTTGGCTGAAATCCCTGCTATTCGACGTGGCTTAAAATACCGCTTGGACCCATTAGAGTCGGAGAGGATTGTTGTGTTAAGAACCCCGGCAATTCAAGAAGAAAAGAAGACCAACAGTGTACCTATCGAGATGGAGCGAGTCATAACTTTTACCGAAGATATTAATCAAGATGTTATTTTCGTCAAGGAAGTGAAATATATTAACCTAACATGAGCATAATTTTTGAAAGATATATTTACTATTAAAGTTAAATAGTATATCGAATCTGTATTGTTTTTGTTTGTTCGACTTGATAGGAATTCTGAAACGCCACCGGTCCTCCAAGCCCCCAAATCAACTGAAAGTAAGGAGCAACATCAAAACTTAAAAACGGACAGAAAATAGATTTTTACGTGAAAACAACTTCAACAGTGCCCAGCCCCCCGCGATCCGAAATTAAATTATAAAAAAGTTTCATCAACTGAAAGTAAGGAGCAACATCAAAACTTAAAAATGGACAGAAAATAGATTTTTACGTTAAAACAACTTCAACAGTGCCCAACCCCCAACGCGATCAGAAATTAAATTATAAAAAAAAAGTTTCTTCAACTGAAAGTAAGGAGCAACATCAAAACTTAAAAACGGACAGAAAATAGAGGCTGTGTTTTTTTTTTCTGAACTTTCTGAGGGAGGAGAGGGTAACTAATTAGTTTACGAGTAGAAAAATGCTTCACTACAGATAAGACTATTGTGTTTTTTTTGTTTGTTTTTTTCTGAACTTTCTGAGGGAGGAGGACGGGGTAACTATTTAGTTTAAAAAATTAGTTTACGAGTAGAAAAATGCATCACGTATTTTTACGTGAAAACAACTTCAACCGTGCTCAGCCCCCCGCGATCAGAAATTAAATTATAAAAAAAGTTTCTTCAAGTGAAAGTAAGGAGCAACATCAAAACTTAAAAACGGACAGAAAATAGATTTTTAAATAACAAGTTAGGTTAGGTTAAGTTAGGTTAGATTAGGTTAGCCTACGTACGCGCGCGTACGTAGGCTAAGCGAATCTAACCTAACTTAACCTAACCAAACTTGATCTAACCTAACCTAACCATACTCGCCGGAAAATCCACCCATGTCGACTTGGTATCATGCTTTAGTTAGGCTAGGTTAGCTTATCATGAACGCTCATGATAAGTTAACCTAACCTAACCTAACTTAAACATGGAGAAATGTTTACTAGCTGACCTAACCTAACTAAGCTAACCTAACCAAACTTAGCTAAACTAACCAAACATCAACCCAGACATGTAAGTAAATAGATTCAGACATAGAAATAAAAATATTATTTCTAAGAGAACTTTGTGTGCGTGTTGAGTAAAAGTATGTTAGTATTAAGGTAAATGAACTGTTTAGCCTGTAGACCCGTTCCTGAAAGTTTCATTTTCCTAACCTAACCCCTTTCCAAGATAGCCAAAAGTAGCTAAATTAACCTTAAAAAATGAAACTATCTTTTTTTACCATGAACAGCTTAGCCTGTAGACCCATTCCTGAAAGTTTCATTTTTCTAACCTAACCCCTTCCAAAGATAGCCAAAAGTACCTAAAGTAGATTTGGTAATGTTCTATCAGCTGTAAGCCACGCAAGATAGATGATAAGAGAAACTAGTCAAACAGGTCCTCTCAACGGAGAAATGGATTGCAAACAATGGTTTCTAATTAACCGAGTCAGACTCAAAACGAGCATAAATTAATATAAGTTGGGCGTGAATTTTTTTTTATCATGAACTGCTTAGCCTGTAGACCCATTCCTGAAAGTTTCATTTTCCTAACCTAACCCCTTTCCAAGATATCCAAATGTAGCTAAACCTTAAAAAATGAAACTATCTTTTTTTATCATGACCTGTTTAGCCTGTAGACCCATTCCTGAAAGTTTCATTTTCCTAACCTAACCCCTTTCCAAGATAGCCAAAAGTACCTAAAGTAGAATTGGTAATGTTCTATCAGGTGTAAGCCACGCAAGATAGATGATAAAAGAAACTAGTCAAACAGGTCCTCTCAACGGAGAAATGGATTGCAAACAGTGGTTTCTAATTAACCGAGTCAGACTCAAAACGAGCAGAAATAAGTTTCATTTTCCTAACCTAACCCCTTTCCAAGATAGCCAACAGTACCTACAGTAGAATTGGTAATGTTACATCAGGTGTAAGCCACGCAAGATAGATAATAAAAGAAACTAGTCAAACAGGTCCTCTCAACGGAGACATGGATTTCAAACAGTGGTTTCTAATTAACCGAGTCAGACTCAAAACGAGCAGAAATTAATATAAGTTGGGCGCGAATTTTTTTTTTATCATGAACTGTTTAGCCTGTAGACCCATTTCTGAAAGTTTCATTTTCCTAACCTAACCCCTTTCCAAGATAGCCAAAAGTAGCTAAACATTAAAAAATTAAACTATATTTTTTTATCATGACCTGTTAAGCCTGTAGACTCATTCCTGAAAGTTTAATTTTCCTAACCTAATCGCTTTCCAAGATAGCCAAAAAGTACCTATATTAGAATTGGTAATGTTCTATCAGCTGTAAGCTGCGCAAGACAGATGATAAAAGAAACTAGTCAAAATAGTTAATGAAGAAAAAGGTGAAAAATTAGAGGTTTTATTGACATTACGTGCCTATTAATTGGAATTTAACACCTAAACGCACTTGCAAAAATCACTGCACTGGTGTTTTGGATTTGCCAAGATTTAAATGTTAAGAGTGATAACATTTTTGTGTTCGTGCTAACGAAGTGAAAGTAAGGAGCGACCCGGCTCAATTGTAACCGAAACTCTAAAAACCAATAACCCTACTTCGGAAGTTTCAAGCTCCTATCTGCAAAAATGTGGAATTAATTTCTTGAAGTAATTGATACTTAATGAAGAAAAAGGTGAAAATTATAGGTTTTATGAAATTGATCATAAGACTTAAATTATTCTATCAGATACGTTGGCACTTTAAGATGAAATTTGACTCGCATATGCTTGTGGGTATAAAGCGTTTGAATCTGATAAGAAGAGAGAGACTTAATTTCCATGATATAAGGTATAAAATACCTTAAGAATGGGATGATATACATTCAGTTCCTTCTTACAATTTGGAAGATGAAGGGGAATGCTGCAAATAGACGCTTTTATTTCGCTAAACTTGGGGAGCAGCTTTCTTCGATTCTGAATTTTCTCAATGAAAATGAAATAAGTTATTGATCAATTCTATTTTACTAAAATAATATAAAATTTTCCACTTCAATTCAGATTTTTCTCAAAGAGATGAAAAAATTTTAAGTTCTGTTCCAAATATTGCCACGTAATAAGAAAAGTTGAAGGTCGATTCTTAATTTTCGCAATGAATATGAAATAAGTTATTGATCAATTCTATTTTCCCAAAATGATATCAAAATTTTCCATTTCAGTTAAAAAAAAAATGTGGTTAGTCTGAACTTGATTGTCTGAAAAGTATTTTTTTTGGGGGAGATACACGATTGGCTGAAACAAAAGCAGAACTTTTAAAATCACAACAACTTAATATAAGTAAATAATTCCATTTTTTTTTGTTTTTTTTTTTAAACACGATTGGCTGAAATAAAAGCGGAACTTTTAAAATCACAACAACTAAAGATCAGTAAATGATTCCTTTGTTTTTTTTTTTTTTTTTTGTTAAACACAATTGGTTGAAACAAAAGCAGAACTTTTAAAATCAAAACAACTGAAGGTCATTTTTATCATGAACTGTTTAGCCTGTATACCCATTCCTGAAAGTTTCATTTTCCTAACCTAACCCCTTTCCAAGATAGCCAAAAGTACCTAAAGTAGAATTGGTAATGTTCAATTTTTTTTAGATCGGGAGCCTAGATTGGATGATGATCATTACATAACGCATGATGGCTATTATGAAGTATGGCGATGGCGTAATCATAATTACTACCGTATACTAAGAAGGAAACTAAGTGAAAGCGAGATTGAGGCGTTAGCACCTGGTCATGGGGGGGAAGAACGAGGAAAAATAATAGTCTTTTTTTTTGTACGCTATTATACATTAAATAAAGCTAATTTACTTATTTGAATGAAGTCCTATTCCTAGAAGTTAAGTTAGAATGAAAATCAAGAATTTATGCGCAGTACAATTGTTAGAACCGTAAGCATATTTTGTCATTTTAAGATACATACAAAAAAAAATTAATAAAAAAAAAAAATAAAGTTGAATAATTTCGAAGTTTAAAAAAAAAGTATGTTAAACATCTCCTCCTATGGAGGAGATGTTTAAAAACTTTAGCGTAAAGAGCGAATCCTTATGATTTTAAATATATCAGTTTCATCAAGTTTAGCTATACCGCTCAAAAGTTACGCGCCTGAGAAAAATTTGCCTTGTTTTCGAAAAAGGGGGAAATACCCTCTAAAACTCATAGAATTTTAATGAAAATCACATTATCAGAGAACCCTACTACAGAAGTTTAAAGCTCCTATCTGGTGACTCAGTCGAACAGAAATTTATAGTTCTAATATCCTTTTTAAGTAACCCAAAAAAAAAATGGAGGGGAACTAGGCCCCCTCCCACGCTAATTTTTTCCCAAAGTCATCTGCCGTGATATCGGAATTAGGCAAACCCCGTTTATAGCAAGAGCCTGTGAAATTTAACCCCCCCCCCAAAAAACTCTCGCACTCTTTGTAACACGCAAGCTTTTCATTCAAAGCAGAAAAATACATCATGTTAGGAAAAAGCTTGTTTCCGAATGATAAAAAACTGTTTTTCAAAACAATTAAAACTTGTAAACATACCTATGGAGGAGAGAGATTTTATTTAAATAATAGAAAAAAACGTGCTTTGCCGTTTCTATCGAATAGACTCGTCATATTCTTAAGATTTTGTATTGTTGGAGGGGAGGGGGGCTAAGTCCCTCTGAAATTTGAATTTACTAGTAAAAGTTTTTCTTTATTTTTTTTTTTGGGAAATAGAAGAATGAAAAGTGTACTAACATTGAAAATGGACAAATCCATTGTTTTAAAAATTTAAAAATATATGGTGTACTATAAACATTGTCTTAAAACATAATGAAAATTGGGATGCAGTTTACGCACATTATATCGGTTTTTTTTAATTGAGTACATTATAGCTCGGCAAGTTTTTTAAGAAAACAACTCAATCAAGTTATTATATTGGACTAACCACCAAGCTTTCTCTAATCGACTTACACACAAAAAATGAATGTCATAATAGAAAACCTATCTGCAAACCCATGTAGGGTTCATTGTAATAGGTAAATGGCCCTGGTAACCCAATTACTTCAAAATACACACACATATCCATGCCTCAGGCGTAGGTTTCCTTGTCCCCTTTCAATGCATTGGGGCTTTACTACTTATATATATATATATATATATATATATATATATATATATATATATATATATATATATATATATATATATATATATATATATATATATATATATATATATATATATATATATATATATATATATTATATATATATATATATATATATATATATATATATGTATATATATATATATATATATATATATGTGTGTGTGTGTGTGTGTGTGTGTGTGTGTGTGTGTGTGTGTGTGTGTGTGTGTGTGTGTGTTTATCTGTATATGTATATATTGTCACGTTTCTGTTAACCCTACAATTCTTTGTTCTTCACCTTCATTTCTGACACGTGCTGATTTTGGCTGTTGCTGGTAATTCTCGCTGCCGTTTATGTTCTAACTGCATATTTCTTTGTTCCCGCTATCGTATATCTTCTAGCCTCATATTTCTATGTTCTTTATTTTCATTTTTGATTTGTTCGGATCCTCAATGTCACATGTCTTATAACCGCATATTTTTTTTTTGTTCTTAAATTTCGTTTTGAGTCGTTGTAATTCTCGCTGTTGCTTGCCTTTTAACCTCTTAGCTCTTTATTCTTTATTTTCGCTTACCATTGCTTCAGACGTATTTTCAATGCCATTTGTCTTAGCTGCTCGGATTGTGCTTGCCACTTTTGATGGTCTAGGTTGTTCATTAACACTCGTACATTTACATTTATCAGGTCGTTATCTTAATCTTGTCTCATTTGATGGTCCAGTTTGCTCATTTTGAGCTTACGTTTTTGTCCTTTTCTGTCCTCATTTTGAGCTAACGTTAACTATTTTTTTGTCTTCCAGATATTATGAAGGTGCTGAAAATGCCCTTTGAAATGTACAACACCGATTGTAGAAGAAAGTTGCTCATTGTGATGCCAGCGCGGGGCCCTTTCAAACGCGGGGCCCGATTGGGCCTAATCGCCCTATATCCGGCAGTAGAATGCTAATATTGAATTCTAGCACAGCTCTACACCTTTTCAAAGAGAGTCAGAACTCCCTCACACAGTTTGACGTAGACATTTTTTTGTAAAGTTGGCAAGGTATAATGTGGTCTAACATGTTTTGAGAGTATGATCGAAATTATATAACTCAATCAGACTGGTTTTTGTTATTGTTGTCAATTGCACAAGGAGTTGCACTTCAGCTTCACGTGCACATTTTTTTTTTTTTTTTTTTTTTTTTTTTTTTTTAGTTGGCAAGGTATAATGTGGTCAAACATGTTTTGAGAGTATGATCACAACTATATAACTCAATCAGACTGGTTTTTGAGTCAACATCCGATTTTTAGAAGCCAATCAGAGAGCGGAGGTTACTCCATATGCGATAACTTGATTGGTGATTGGGATTTGAATAAAAGGAATGGTTTTCTTTACAATTCATATTAATAAGAGAATTGAATTCAAAGAAAATAGTTTATTTGCGAGGATATTAGTAGAGAAAAATAAGTGTTGCTTTTACATTATTTGAGATTAATGATGGAGCCGGCAGCAGTAATCATATACGAGTACCAAATGTGGCTCTGGAAATAACCGGTGGCTGTAGACTTTGCCTTGAATGGAACGATATGTATGCTAGATACGTGATATCATCAAGCAAGTTTAAACAGGAGGAGCAACTATGTTTTGCTGGAAAAGTGAATATTCTCCATATAAATAAACTTCGGTCAGCATTAGATGTCCTATCGAAATATATTGATGAGAAAAAATGCATCAGTGAATATTATTGTTGTAATTATGCTCAATTAAATTGTTTCTAAATCAAAGGTATTTTTCTTTCTATAGTTGACTAGCGTATATTTTTTAGAGTAGAAAAAAATCTGGTTCGTCTGTAGTTGGTTGTGAGAGTGTTAGGACTAAAAAAAATGGATAGATTTGAGAAAGAGCGAACCATGAGGAATCTAGTGCTTATGGACAAACGTTTGATTCTAGATGACGATTTTCTAGAGCTGTCTATTCAAAGGAATATATTTTCTCGAGGAATGCTTGTCAATATGATGAAAACTGATTCTCCGTTATTACACTACTGTATGAAACTTTGACGTTGTGGTCCAAATATATTTACTCAATTTATTGAAATATTGATCAAAAGAAGGCAAAATGATAGTGTGGATGTGCTTTTAAAAAGTAATTTTGAAATTTAGGACTTTTTTTTCATGAGAAAGATGGTGCTCAAGGATGACTTACTCCTCTCTCTATCTCAGACAATTTTTTGTTGTTGCTAGCTCAGTTTCATTGTGGCGGTGAGAGTGTCAATAAATGAAAAAATTTTCCATACATGTACTCTAAGCATGTACTCAGTGGGAAGTTTGTCATCATGTGAGACTTGAAAAATGATTGGTGAGTATGATGAAAAGTGTAGATTAAGTAACCATCTTCAATTGCATAGAGGATATACTGTACAAATTAAAGGTTGTAATTCCTGTCTTGAAGAAGTGTGTGACTCTCATCATAGAGGGCACCTATGCTCCAATTGCCATTATGATAAATGTAATCAGTGGGAGAATACATAACCTGGTATGATTGGAAAGAATCCTAAGCGTGATTTTAGTTTATTGCAACGAGATTGGTATCGTCGTGGTTTTAGATTGTTCTTGGAGGAGGAGCCGGGTCAGCGATTCAACTGTTGGAACAACAAAAGAATATGGTTTCTACGTAATCGTTGTGAAGACAATAGGTGTTATGATTATAATCCCACTGATTTTTATTTGGCTGTGACGGAATGTGATTCGTCACTTGAGGACAGTGTTTGTGACATTGCTTCAAATAAGCAAATTGAAACATGTGAATTCTATAGAATGCATGAGAAAAGTACCATTGACTATACAAAGAGATATGACAAGAATGAAGTCACACTCTACTGTAGAAAATGTGACTCTGACATTGCAGTACATCAGGGTCAGTACGCCGTGAATTCAGGTAATCCACCTACACTAACTGCTGTCGACAAATACCTATACCTAGTAGAAGATTAAATCTAAAGAGTAGAAAAGTCGTTTTTTATTATGTATATAAATTTTTATCATTTATTAAAAAACATTTTCACATATATTTTTAGAATATTTTATTCGTAGGGCACTAAAATCAATATTAAACACGCTTGTACGTACATTTTCCGCTAGAAAGTTGTTCAATTGAGGAAAGTTTACGTAAATGTTGAGAAACTGCTTTTAGGTATAGCCACGACATCTGAACATGAAAAAGAGTAGTGCATGAAAGCCACATGTCTTAGTCATTAAATCCTGTACTCTTCGTTGATTTTGAATAATAGTTTTCCCACTTCTTTCAATAAAGTTGCTGATGTATGGAGTACAGAATTTATACGGTAGGCCAAGAGGATCAAAAATTCAATATTCTTCGCCGTTTGAAAGATGCATAGCCAATGGCCAGCCTTCAAAGTCGATGGACTGCTATTAACAATGATTTGGTTATCGTGAACACTTGGAATTCTTTCAGTGAAGTCTTAAGGTATGCAATAGACCTTGTACTGGTACATGTATGAATCCATACTTAATGCGCTGATTATCTGGTTTACCTTTATGTTGTTAGGTCTAGTAAAATACTGACGTCAGGGGTGATCTCCCAAAATGTTTCAAATTGACTCAATGGTATTAGTGTGATACTCTCAGTCAAAGCATCGGCAAATGTACACTCTATGCGTACATTCCCTGTTCGTACTATGCTCATATCCTGAGTCCCCGACAATTCCAAAACAATTACCCTATTATTTTTTGAAAACATTGAATTGGTTATTCCATTTTCAAATAATTGAGTGATGAACTAGAGTTTACACGGTCAACTCGTACAGAATTCTACTGGAGTTTTTGTCAAATGATCGAGTGTACAGTGGAATATCATTCACTTTGCACACAAGGCTAGATAGACCAAAAAAATTAAAATCTTGTGGGGAGTCAGTCCTTGGTCCAACAGTGCTACCATTCTTTACGCAGACCGCAGCCAATATCATTGGGTTTTCTCCATTGGCAAATGATGCACCAGCATAGCTTCGAGAGTCGGCAGCAAAGGTACACAGATTGGCAACCGTATGGAGGACGCGAAATTGAATGTGATCGACATAGATTCTTGGCTTTTACACTGCAAATACAACAGAGCTCATAAACCTGTTGTTTTCGGACGTGGAGAATTGCCGATGTGATAATGACATTTGCATCGGGTGCTGCAGGAAGTGTTTTTCTCAAAATGAAATTCGATGGGGCCAGCTGTAACTTTATGTCAATCTTAACATTGGGGGGTAGCCATTGGGATATATTGAATATCTCATGCTTTAATTTTCCAACCAGATGATACTCCTGGCTCAACGCAGTAGTCAACTCACCATCAGTATCAACACCTGATCGATATTCATAGCACAATGATTGTCCTCTCAACTCCTTGTATGCCTTTGGTGTCATCATCATAAATTGTATTTAGCTTGCATAGTTTGATAAATTATTGCTAATGCTCACCAATGTTCCATTAATAAATGCATTAATTTGTTTGAATAGGTTGTGTAGAATACTGTTCTCATAGGAGAGTTTTACAGTTTTCGTACCATCGCCAGCATTTGGAGTTGTATTATCTGACTTTTTCTTCACCGCAACATTTAAATCAATAAATGTTGATGACAAATCAATGAAATAGTCTTCATTGGAAAATATCTGAAAGTGTAAATTTTCCGAGAGAGGTTGTTGAGGATGAAATTGTTCATAGTAGCCATACTTGACACTGACATCAACATTTTCAGCATTGAATAGATTTAATGAGGAACTGATTGATGGATATGATTCTTTGTAGGGGAGATAGGTCATCTTAAGGGAAGAAATCCTTCTTTGATCTAACAATCTTTTTCTTCTTCTTCTTGTGCTTATTGGTCTTCCTTGTTTTATTCCTCAAAGTTCTTGTTGATGCCCTTTGCTTCCCGTCTGTGTGGAGACTGATGAGTGAATGACGCGCACGCATCCTTTTTAATCCCTCCCCATTTTGCCGAGATTTTAATTGCTCACCAACGGTTCTTGCTGAAGATCTAATATTTTACTTAACACTCTCCTTGAAATTCTTGCCCGACCCCCAGTCCTGTAGCGTGGAGGCAGCAAAATTTTATGCAGCAGGTACAAGATATTTTCTGGCAAGGGGTAGTGCAGAACGAAATAGCCTAGCAAACCAGCTACCAAGTCCATAGCCAGACATTGTAGTGCATCCCTTGTAGTAGTCCAATCCATTGCCTATTTGACGTGGACTCGGAGCACCAACATAAAAATCGATATTGGGGCAGACAAACGGAATTCTTCTATTGTTTATTTTAGGTGATTGTGCTCTTGCCAACAATGGGTCGAAAATGACATGTAATCACTGCTAAGCCTTTTGTTAGTTCTTGATTATCGCCCAATTCACTTCTTAGTGTTAACTGGCAGAGTTTAAGATACTAAGTGTTTACATTAACATACTGAAGATGCTTTATATTACATTTATAAAAATTTTCATGGGATTTTTTTCTTTCAAGAGAACGTAGGAGGGGGACATTTGAATTACCGCCTCTCGGCTTTTCCACAAAGGATGCATAGAGAAATATGCAAGAGTCCGAGATAAAACCAGGTGGATAATCAGCAAAAATAACTTGATCCATCCCGTAAACGGTGCCAGCATTTTTCCCATTGATCATGTTCTGTTTAAAGCCAAGAACATCTCTCAGATTGTCATTGAGAATAATTATTTCAGTGTCAACAAGTGAGCTAATGTAAATCCTATCATGTTCCAATGAATAATTAGAATGAAATTTTACATAATTAAAATGGAATTTACCATGATATTTTTCTATTGATTGTACGACACAAATCTGTCATATTATCGTATTCAATATATTTCAATTTGGCATGTGGATATTCGCTAGATTTAAGTGCTTCAACCCATTTATAGTCGACAAAGAGTGTCCAATCGAATTGTATAACTTTTATATCATACACACGATCCTTTTTCAGGATGTCATAGGTATTTTTGAGAATACAGTCGACAAGAGCCACTTCATACGCACCGTCAAATTTGATGGCGGGGGAGTGTTTTGCCCAAAAATCCCTTATCTTATTCAAGTCGTTGTAGAGAGGATTGGAAACGTTCGACATAAAAGTTACATAGAAATCATTGGGCATTGTCAATATCTTCAACACCGATCCAAAAATCAAAATCAGTGTTGTATCCTAGCCACCGAACAAGTAACTGTTTCCTACCCCTGCAAGTACGAGTCTTTAATATCTTTTCAATTTGATAGATTTCACTATTATTTTTAACCTTTTGTATTTCATAGTCATAAAAGCCACCGAGAATCTCTTCATCTTTGGTATCGTTCAGACAATACATTATGGGTTTAGCGTCTAGAATTTTCGCCACTTTGAAAAGTTTGGTTGACCACAAGTCATTCTCATATTCAAAAACATTAGATGTCCTATTGAGTCTAACAGTATAACCCACACTGACTTTATTTTTCTTCTTGGCAATCGTGTGATTGGAATATTGCTTAAGAATGGTTTCAATTGTATCATGATTAGAATGATGAACTTCCATTGGGGTTGAGTTGGACAATGATCGATGAGGTCGTTGATTATACATCAACATGATTTTATCTAAATCATGAATAAAAGCCGGTGTATTTTTCAATGTACAATATCTTGAAATTAAAAGTCGAATAGTTCTTGAAATTAAAAGTCGATTTGTAACCATATCGTAGATTAAATCAAGTAGATTATAGCTCTTGCCCTGAATTATAATCCCTTTCCCATTGTTCTCAACTTGAATATGATCTTGACCACTTTCCATGAGATAGGCTAGGAGTCGTTTACATTGTTCACGAAAAGATTGGGGGATTAAATTTCCAATTTTCAATGCAATTGAATCCGATTCTTCCTTCTTTAATTGTGTTCCAGCAGCAGCAGAATCCTGAGGAGATGATTCTTGTTTGTGATCAATACTACTGGCCTTCGCACGATAGGGCTTATGTTTGTCCACTCGGCGAAGTGCATCTTGAAGTAAAAGCAGTTTTTTATCATCCTCAATATTTTCATTGTCAAGGAATTTACTCAGATTGTCCTCAAAGTGTTCCACGGGTTAGAGAATAAGTTTAATTGGAGTCAATCTATAGGGTTTTGACCTTCTCACTAGAGTAAACTGTTTACAAGTCCTACAATTATCGGGAATAAAAGTGTAAAAAAGCTACCGCCCACCTGAAGAAGTCGTTTCCTTTTAAAATTTTTTCCTTTCTTTTTAGAGGCCAATGTACGTACAATGGAAAGATGTTGCTTTGCCTGTTGCTTAACTACTTCTGGCAGTTGAACATTACACTCTGTCAAATTTAAAAAATGTTCAGATATTAGATTCATGAAATCATTGCCGATACCATGTTTGAGTATGTCTGTCCTAAGCGAGGGTTTTGAAGTGCGTAAAACTGAAAAAAGATGTAAATTTTCATGTAGTTTCTTCAGTGTTATGATAGTAACTAATAGGTGTTTTTAGTGTTCACGGGGAGATATACTGTAATTTTATTTTCGAAAATATCTGTGACTACACGCAGATCCTTGGGTGTATTTTGATTAAGATCCAATAGGATATAGCCGTAGGGTTTATTAGTAGCCTGACTGTATGCTGAGAGCAGAACTTTAGGGGCGCCTGGATAGATTTGTTTATTGAGAGTTTTTAGGGAGCTAGAATCCCGAACAACTCTGTAGATGATATAGTAGGTGCAGTTCAATGCAAGTTTTTACATATATTTTCTCTGACAAAAGAGATTGTGTAGAATCAGAGTAACAGATATATCCTCATGATGACAGAAAATGGTGAACGATTACAATATTTCCTGGGACCATTGTTCAATAGATTCAGCCAGGTCATCAATAAACAAACATGAGTTTGCTTCCATAATGCTGATAACATCAAGTCCCTGTATGAATTGTATCTGCACCAATCCCGTCGTGGCAACTGCTTTTATTTTATCGTATGAATCCTGCCAAATACTGTAACGATAGTAGATTTTTTTCGGCTTTTTGACAAACATTTTATCACAATTTTTGATTATTTTAGTTAAGAGTTTTGTTTTGCCCGACATTGACGGCCCACACAGAAACGATCTGAATGGTGTTTTAAATTGATACATGTTCCCTTCAATAGTTCACCTGGCCAACTAACTGTAGACTATAGTTGTCTAATGAATAAATAATTTCCCTACTACTAGTCCGTTCAAGAACAAAATCAATAAAGAATCATATTTCTTGTATTAAAAACAGCACTTTACAGAAAACAAGGAAAAAACACTTTTTAAATTTATTTATAAAAAAAAATGCACTAGAAAAAGCACTTAAAATAATATCATTTTTTCTTTTTTCAATGCAACATGTATATTTACAAAAAAAAAAATCTACTCTAAGTAAAAAAAAGATAACTTTGGTAGTGGCGATGCGCCCCCCGTTGGCAGTCGCCCCCACCCGGCCGCGCGGCCCCCCCCCCCCAAGGCCAATGTAGAGAAACCTAAATTGTCGCCAAAAGGCTTGAAAGAACTATCAATAAATGTGACTGCGGTTGTAAAAAAAAGTGACCCGTTGACTGTTTTCTTCCACCTTCTTTGTGTAGTTTTATTCTTCAAATTTTTATTCAACAAAGTTGTATATCTTTATGCTGAGTTCGAAAAAATTAAGTCCACATCGATTAAATGTATATCCAAGTGTCAAAATGACAGCTGGTGAAAAGTGTAGACAGCTTGTAGACCTAGATTGTAACCTAGACTAAAATAAACTATATTACCCAAAAAACTATCCGATTTAGGACCCCGAATGATTTGGAAAATTGTTCGGACCCTCTAACTTTTCTAGGGAAAGGATTCTCACTAAATTTTGGTCTCACTACCCGCCTATTTTTCGTGGGCTGTATAATCAGAGTAGAAGATTGTTAATTTTGAGACCCAAAGGTATCGAAGGTCGGGTTAGCTGCATGCTAAGATAGTATATCTTTGAACATAAGGGGCTTCCTGAGCAACTCAGAAACTGTATGAGCTATATAATTTCCTGTTCCGACAAGTTTTTAACTTTGGTTCTGAATGATAAGGTCTCCGGGAAATTTTGAGAGGAATCATGAATACTTCACAACAAAATAACTTTTGACTCGTATGCAGGGCTGGATCAACTAGGCGCGGGGCCCAATTGGAAGTTTTTTTGCGGGGCTCTCTATGTTTTAAATTTAAACAAAATTCCGGTTCATATATATATATATATATATATATCTATATATATATATATATATATATATATATATATATATATATATATATATATATATATATATATATATATATATATATATATATATATATATATATATATATATATATATATATATATATATATATATATATATATATATATATATATATATATATATATATATATATATATATATATATATATATATATATATATATATATATATATATATATATATATATATATATATATATATATATATATATTGCCGATCATGAATAAAATCATGAATAAAAGCCGGTGTATTTTTCGATGTACAATTTCATGAAATTAAAATTAAAGTGGATTTTATTCAACGTGTGACCCACGAAGCTTTCATGGAGATGTGCCTGTGATAGAATCATACGCCTCATGTCACTGTTGCGGTCGAGACATGAGGGTTAAACGATTCCCTTTCGTGATACGTTGGAATTTTTTTATACGAATCTTGTACGCGTCTACCACCAATGTCCTGGGCCACATCGATGCTACTATGCGATCGCAATGAAATTGCATAACTTTTGACTCGTATGCAGGGCCGGATCAACTAGGCGCGGGGCCCAATTGGAAGTTTTTTTGCGGGGCTCTCTATGTTTTAAATTTAAGCAAAATTCCGGTTCAGTATATATATATATATATATATATGTATTATTTATATATATATATATATATATATATATATATATATATATATATATATATATATATATATATATATATATATATATATATATATATATATATATATATATATATATATATATATATATATATTGCCGATCATGAATAAAATCATGAATAAAAGCCGGTGTATTTTTCGATGTACAATATTATGAAATTAAAAGTCGAATAGTTCTTATCAATCGTTTGGCCATTGCAACCTTTATAGGACTATGACTATGATGGAGTAGTGTGCTATAATTCACTGGTACTTTTGAAACGTGGTAATTAACAAATCCACTTCCATGATCCGTTTGAATTTTTTTTATATGAATCCCGTTCGAGAATACTTTCAATGACATGAGCAACTTTAACGTCACTATTTGTTCAGAATGGAATTGTATAGTTATTGCATCTAAAAACAATGACTGCAAGTAGAATGGACTTTAATGCTGTACTGTTACGTCTTTGGATCTCACGTAGAGTTAAGAGATCTACTTGTATTATATATATGTGTAAAATGGCTTTTGTTTTTTGATATTGATTGGCCAGAAATCTGTTATTTCTATGCAGAGTGTAACCTGATTCATTTTGTAGATAGTCATGTACACTTTTATTATGAACACCAGTGACCATGGAAAGAGAGTTTGGGGAGATTAAACTCCACGCTTCACGAATATTTGCATAAGCACCTTTCAGAACTTTAGCTATTTTGAATGTAAACACACTGTGTAACGTCAGTTACACCTTGGTATACTAGTTGTGGGTGGTGATGGTGATATGATACGTTTTCGCTTTTTCCTCGCCACCATTGTCAAGTTTTTTCCACTAGGCGTGCTAGTATTTTCCAA